>NC_083773.1:8486135-8566135 GCF_963514075.1 Conger conger
CTGAGAACTGAGCCCAGAACAGGGGAACCGTTTCCCACGGGTCAAACGGAGATGTGTGTGTGAACGTCCGCGGCGCAAGTCCTCCGGTCCACGTCACCACTTACAGATCAGGCCTTTCATCAGTTCATCAGTCTCAAAGCAAAACCGACAAGTGCTTTCATTTGGGAAAATAAGCGCTTGAAAAACATTTAAAAAGAAAATAGAAAGAAGCTCTGCTAAGGAAATGCTAAGACGAGCAGTGTTACTCCAGGAAGCAAAAAAAAACAAAGGTCCTAGCAAAAAAAAAAAAAAACAATAATAATCACGAAGACAAATAAAAGCCACACAAAATGAAAGAAAATGCCACTGAGGTGTACATGTTCAGAAACGCAAAAGGATCAAAAGTGCAAAACGCTACGTCCTGCTGGTACCAACGCCATGCACACTGAAGCCCAGGGCCACAGAACAGGCCCGTCTCCCTCTGCCCCATCGGGGCCACAGAGCAGACCTGTCTCCCTCCGCCCCATCTGGGCCACAGCACAAAGTGCTGCATGTTACTTTCCATTCCTTTAAAATACCTTTTCATTTCAGTCTTTTCCTTTATTCCTCTATGCTTTTTTTTTCTTTAAATGTTTTCCTTCTTTGCAGAACGCGTGTGCTGCCGCAGCAGGGTTAAATGCTTGCTCCAACAGGGCAGTCTGAGAACTCGAGTCACAAGTCGAGCTGTTCAATCAAAATGTTTAAAGACACATCTAATGCAGTCAAAATAAATCACATGAGTTTCATTACCTAGGTCTGACAGGTGTATTCTTGTTAATGTTTTAATAAACGTCCCTGTCTTAACAAACAAGGTAGAAGCAGCCATTTCAAATGAATACATCTTTGTACAGTAATGCTATAAATAATCTAACTTTATGGGGCTATGTAACATAGCCACTAATCTCACTCTAGTTATTTCTCTCCAGCTTCTCTGTAATAAAATAAATGAGGTGATGTGTCGATTCAAGATCCTGTTTAAAACAAACAGATACACAATTCATAAAATCGTACGAGGAAATGAGTCGCTATCCCTGCCGGGTTTCATGTGCTTTGAATGTCAGAGAGCAGATTGTGTTCTCCCTGTCCCAGGTTTTATAGCTGGGATCAGTCACTGCGCTGGGCTCCCTGTCCCAGGTTTTATAGCTGGGATCAGTCACTGCGCTGTTCTCCCTGTCCCAGGTTTTATAGCTGGGATCAGTCACTGCGCTGGGCTCCCTGTCCCAGGTCTTATAGCTGGGATCAGTCACTGTGCTGGGATCAGTCACTGCGCTGGGATCAGTCACTGCGCTGGGCTCCCTGTCCCAGGTAGCCGGGTTCAGTCCAGAGCCCTGTGTAGGGTCACTGGGGTTCAGTCCAGAGCCCTGTGTAGGGTCACTGGGGTTCAGTCCAGAGCCCTGTGTAGGGTCACTGGGGTTCAGTCACTGCACCGTGCTGCACGGATGAGCCCCACCGCACCAGTGCCCACAGGGGGCGGGGGCTCCATGGGGCGACGCAGGACACCCAGCAGACTTCAGTCAGTTCAGGGTCCATGATTCGCCACTCTCTCTAGCGCCCCCTGCTGGGCCAATGGGAGCCCACGGACGGCACGCCGAGGCTACAGGAGAAAGGCCTTTCACCTCTACACGAGCTCGACTGCAGTCGGTGGTGTGGAAAGCAAGAGGGCTGTTGACAACCACCTTACACTCTCCCAAATCAGCTGTAGGGATCCAGCATGAATATGCGCCGGATGTTTCAAATTAGGATGGGAACTGGACATGTTCGGCCCCAATGTCGGGCACCGATCTGTACACAGAGCAGACAACGGCTCCCAACGGCTCTCCTATCACCCCCATGTCCCAGAGGTTCCCATCACAGGACTGCTGATTCAGGAAAGCAGCAGATTTTAGTATTACTTTAAGATGTTATGAAATTATACTTTTTGTATTTGTTGGAATAGCTGCTGTTTTTTTGCGGGTTCACCATCTGAAAATAAAATGTGGAGAGAGCTGTGGAACCTGCCTGACGGCCTGACGGTCTTATCCTCCTGTGGCATCCAGGCTTAAATAATGCACACCGTTAATGTACCATTAAAAGTATTCCCAAGGGTACCCGAACCTCAATCTCACGTAGTAATACATCTATTAAAATGTATATTTCCCCCAATTTCCACAGCTATTGGTGGCAGCTCCGGACTGCATGTACATACAAAAACTAACACAATAAACTTCTACTTCTGAATGGATTCTGTCTGGGGGGTGGAGTTAGCAAAACATGAATTAGCTTTGTGTCTATAATGTTACCAATACACTCACTCAATACACTCTCACTCACTCACTCACTCACTCACTCACTCTCTCTCTCTCTCTCTCTTACTCACTCTCACTCACTCACTCTCACACTCACTCTCTCACACACTCACTCACTCTCACAATCTCTCACACTCACCCTCTCTCACTCACTCACTCTCTCACACTCACTCACTCTCTCTCTCTCACTCTCACACTCTCACTCACTCTCTCACACTCACACTCACTCTCACAATCTCACACTCTCTCACACACTCACTCTCACTCACTCACTCACTCTCTCTTTCTCTCTCTCTCACACACACTCACTCTTTGTCTCTCTCACACACACACAGACTCACACACACACACACTGCTATTTATTAAAACAGTCTAAACAGACCTTCGTCGCTGTCTTGGTCTGACTGAAATAAGCACAAGATGTGACACAGCAGCCTGGCCACACGCCAGGTCAGATCAGCGGATGAGACCGAGACAGATTCTGTCCGAGCGGGACACTGCACCGGGGGAACTGCTGCACCTTAAAGGGAAACTACACCCTTAACATTACAGCCGGGTTAAAACATAATGAACGCATACACAGATGACGGCCAGGTTTAAGGTACAAGGGAGAGCATACTCATGGCATGCACTGGCCCAGAAAGACAGTGTTCTGGGTTAATATATACCACGATGTTTATCTGCACGACGCTAGTGATGTCCTTTCAATCTGTGGTGTGTGCATCAGTGGCTTTATACAGCAGGCTGAGGGTTGCTGACGTACCAAAACCTAACCTCTACTGCACACTTTTGGGAAATGACTAAATCTATTTTAATGAATCTATATATGCTTGACACAGTATTTGAATAAGAGGAGAATTATAATGCCATTTTTTACACTGCAAGATTTTTCTCAAATTCAATATATACTTTTTTTTTAAAATCTCCCTCAGTCTCTAGTCATATATGTCAGTGTTATCAGCATGTTTTTTAAATACAAAAAGAGCCTAAAATATAGATTTACCTACTTGTCAAACAAAATCTACCTATTAAACATCAAGGGGTGGGTAGTACATGACATCACCGGGGCTCACTGATCTAAGCCAATCACACGGTGTCTTTGTTCAAGCACCGCCCATTACCAGGAGTACTGTGATCACGAGGCACTGCTCTGCCATCACTGTGGCCAGCTCATCTTAGCCTGAACCAGTGTGAGTCTGTGTGAGTCTGTGTGAGTCCGTGTGAGTCCGTGTGAGTCAGTGTGAGTCTGTGTGAGTCAGTGTGAGTCTGTGTGAGTCCGTGTGAGTCTGTGTGAGTCCGTGTGAGTCAGTGTGAGTCAGTGTGAGTCTGTGTGAGTCAGTGTGAGTCCGTGTGAGTCAGTGTGAGTCAGTGTGAGTCAGTGTGAGTCAGTGTGAGTCTGTGTGAGTCTGTGTGAGTCTGTGTGAGTCCGTGTGAGTCCGTGTGAGTCTGGTGCCCACACCTCTCCCTACCGCCAGTCCTGCTGCTGTCAATGCTGTAGCACATTACCACAAATGCACTAATCACTTTTTAGAATTGAGTTAATTTGGTTTAAAAACTCAAAAGCGTGCACACACACACACACACACACACACACACAGCATCTGTCCTACAACTAAATCTCGTAAAATTTTACTCACTCACAAAGTGATGAGCCAATCGAATGGCTCATAAATCTCCACGTTTTGAAGGTGTTGTTTCTGAGTGTTGAGGGCTCAGCTCTTATTTTAGGTTAGTCTCTGTGAATTAATCTGGGTAAAAGTCCCGCTTTATACATCTTGGGACTGTCCTGTAATCTCTTCTTAGCCATCTGAAGCATGGTTGACATTATTTCATTCTTCAAGATAGAAACACGTATCCAGATTTTAAAACAAATTCAGCACTCTGGGCTGGTACGATGTATGGGGCAAATAACAAAGAATGGCATATTTGCTCAAAAACATTATCAATGTTAAGGACAAATCGCCACTGGCAGTCAGACCAAACCTCTCATGTAAGAGAATGAGGTGTGAAAAAGGGCGTCGTCTCTGCAAGCCATTACTCCATTCATGCACACACACACCCACACACACACACTCACTCACTCACTCATACACACAGTCACAGTCACAAACACACACACTCACTCACTCACACACACACACACACACACACAGAGACCCCCACACTGTCTCGCTGGTCTGTGATTCTCTGGAGAACAAGACAGACAAAAGTATACTGCCTCTCACAGCTCGTGTTAGGAGGAGAAAAGCAGTCGTCTCATAATCTACCCCAAACAAGACAACGTGAAGGGCATGATCTCTGTGCCGATAAACATTTTCCATCATGATATATTATTGGATAACATAATAATAATAATAATAATAATAATTGTTATTACTGTTGTTATTACTATTATTATTATTATTATTATTATTATTATGAATGATAATAGACAAGAACGGCCAAATTTCACAGCTGTTACTGTTACTGACTCCGACTGGTGGCGGGGAGGGGAATATCACAATCAAAGAACAGAATGCGAGTTTCTTCTCTTCTAAAGAAGGCTGGCGTCCTCCAGACCGGGCGAAAGGGACGTTTCCCGCCTTCACACTGCCGGTGTGTGAGCCTTCCTGAGGTTTGGTTCCCCCTAGTGGAGGGGAGGGGGCAGGAAGGGGTGGGGCTCTCACTGGAAGGCCTGGTGGAAGCGCGGCAGGGTGTGGCTGCTGAAGGCGTGGCCTGAGCGCTCCTGAGGCCGGCTTCGCAGGGAGGTGAGAGGGAGGGGCTCCGCACCGTGCGAGGCGGAGGAGGAGGACGAGGAGGCAGAGGAAGAGTTGGACGAGGTGCTGTAGCCTGCAGTGTGCCCTCCGGTGCTCAGGGGGGCGCTGTAGGCAGGTAGGCCGAGCGGGAGGAAGCTCAGCAGGTGCGACACGTCCATGTTGGCCATGCACAGCGACTCGGCCGTGGGGGCGGGGCTCTCTGCCTGCAGCCCGTGCGGTAGGTCCGAGGCGTGGGCGGAGCCAGGGGGCTCAGCCAATGGCGAGGCGGGGAGGCCGCTCTGCAGGTCCATCAGGAAGCTCTCCACTTCCAGCTTCAGGTACGAGGTAGATCCAGGCAGGCCCTGGGGCGGCGGGTGGGCCGGCGGAGAGTGCCCGGCGTGGAGGTGATGGGGGTGCCGGGGGTGCAGGTGCGGGTGGGGGTGGTGGAGCGGGTTCGAGGGCTCCATGTGGCAGCCCATTCCCAGAGAGCCCGCCATGAGGGGGTGGAAGGCCCCGCCCGGGGCGGGCGTGGCCTGCAGGTGGGGCCCGTAGAGGCCCATGTGGCCGTAGCCGCACACCACGGGGCTCAGCTCCTCCTTGACGGCCACGCCCGGGGGAGGGGGCGGCTCGGCGGCCCGAGACTCCGCCCCGCGCTTCAGCAGCTCCTGCGAGTGGCTCTTCTTGGCGTGCCGCGTCAGGTGGTCCTTGCGGCCGAAGCGCTGGGCGCAGAACTGGCACAGGAAGTCCTTGCGGCCCGTGTGCACCACCATGTGGCGGCGCACGTCCTTGCGCGTGTAGAAGCGCCGCTCGCAGTGGGCGCACGGGTGCTTCTTCTCCTTCGCCCCGCCGCCCCCCGCGGCCCCGGCCCCGCCCCCCGCCGCCGCGGCCCCGCCCGAGTGGCCCCGCAGGTGCTCCAGCAGGGCGGGCGTGGTCTCCAGGCGCAGCAGGCACACCTTGCAGGTGAGGTCGCCGCTGGCCGCCGCGTGCATGGCCGCGTGCCGCTTGTAGCCCAGCTTGGTGCTGTAGCTCTTGCCGCACTCGCCGCACCCGAAGGCCTCCTTGTTGGGGTCGTGCGTCTGCAGGTGGTTCTTCAGGTGGTCCTTGCGGTGGAACATCTTCGCGCAAACGGAGCACTGGTGGGTCTTCTGCAGGGAGTGTGTGGCCATGTGCCTGGGGGGGAGAGAGCAAGGCGGGGGGTCATGTCGCACGCTCATACCTGCTCACACTCGCACGCATATTTGTAATATACGCTGTGTGTTTACCTGAACTGTGTGTGTGTGTGTTTACCTGAACTGTGTGTGTTTATCTTAACAGTGTGTGTGTGTTTACCTGAACTATGTGTGTTTACCTCAACTGTGTGTGTGTGTTTACCTGAACTGTGTGTGTGTTTACCTGAGCAGTGCGTGTGTTTACCTGAACAGTGTGTGTGTTTACCTGAACAGTATGTGTGTTTACCTCAACTGTGTGTGTGTTTACCTGAACTGTGTGTGTTTATCTTAACAGTGTGTGTGTGTTTACCTCAACTGTGTGTGTTTATCTTAACAGTGTGTGTATGTTTACCTGAACTGTGTGTGTTTACCTGAGCAGTGCGTGTGTTTACCTGAGCAGTGTGTGTTTACCTGAGCAGTGTGTTTACCTCAACTGTGTGTGTGTGTTTAACTGAGCAGTGTGTGTGTTTACCTGAGCAGTGTGTGTGTTTACCTCAACTGTGTGTGTGTGTGTTTACCTGAACAGAGTGTATGTTTACCTGAGCTGTGTGTGTGTTTACCTCAGCAGTTTGTACTTGTAGCTGAACAGTGTGTGTGTTTACCTCAACAGTTTGTACTTGGAGCTGAACAGTGTGTGTGTTTATCTCAGTAGTTTGCACTTGGAGCTGAACAGTGTGTGTGTGTTTACCTCAGCAGTTTGTACTTGAGCTGAACAGTGTGTGTGTTTACCTGAGCTGTGTGTGTGTGTTTACCTCAGCAGTTTGTACTTGGAGCTGTGTGTGTGTGTGTTTACCTGAGCAGTTTGTACTTGGAGCTGAACAGTGTGTGTGTGTGTTTACCTCAGCAGTTTGTACTTGGAGCTGAACAATGTGTGTGTGTGTGTGTGTGTTTACCTCAGCAGTTTGTACTTGGAGCTGAAGGCTTTCTCACAGACTGGGTAGGGGCAGAGCAGGGGCCTGCAGGCAGGGCGGCGGAGCTTATCCTGCCTGTCCCGCCCGGAGCTCAGACCACCGAGACACCCCCAGCCCTTACACCCACTGCCGATCCTCTCCCTCTCCCTCTCCCAATCACCGTCTTCCCCTCTCTCCCTGTCCCAATTCCTCTCTATCTCCTCTATCCCTCGCTCACAATCTCCCTCTCTCTCTCTTTCCCGGTCCCTCTCTATCTCTCCAGCCGATCGGCGCTGCCCGGCTGCGGCTCCTCGTCGGCTGCTCTCCGGTATCACTGTGGTACTCTGGCGCGGGTCATGAGCGGCGACAGCTGTCATGGCAACCCCAGGGTACCAGGGCCATGAGTGGGTGGGCGTGGCTCCCCGGCCCTCGAGGCTCTGACTGGGCGGGGCCAGGAGTGTGGCAGTGACAGGGGCTCAGTTACGGTGGCCAGTGTCCAAATCTGCAAAGCCAAAATAAAACCATGAGAGCAGTGCGGGGGGGGCAGGAGGAGGGCCATGCACAGACAGGCGTGTCAGTCGTCTACCTCCCGCATCATCGCTGCGGCTCTTATCAGATGAGCGCCATGAACACTACATCCTCCGCTGAATCGGACACTATTTTATAAAGAACGGAACTGACAAACGTAGGAATGGGCGAGGAATGCTAAATCTCCCCAGACCAGGGTACAGCAGGGCAGGGCGGGGTGGGGTGGGGCGGGGCAGGGCAGGGCGGGGCGGGCGGGGCAGGGCGGGGCGGAGCAGGGGGGGTGATCCTACCTTCTGTGTGTTCGCAGCGCTGAAGGGAGGTGTTTGTCGCCCCCACAGTGACGGAGGACAGCAGGGCCACAGGGTTGCGGTCCATCTCCACCGCTCTGCAGAGAAGCACGGCGAGACTCAGTCACAATCCCCCCTTTTCACAAGGCTTGGAACCCAGAGGTTGCTTCTGAATTGCTTCAGTACACGTCCAGCTAAATTGTATATAAAGAGTATTATATGGGGGCACGTCTCTCTAGATAAGAGATGCCAAAAAGATGCCTAAATGATGCCTAATTGCCAAAGAAAATTTCAATGTAATTGTCAATGTAAAGGAGGGGTGCACAACTCCAGGCCTCGACTATCGGTCTGCGCAGTGGCTTTTTGTTCCTGCCTTGTTTTCAATTTGCTCTATAAAATACCCTGGTTCAAGCCTGTACTTGAGCACAGTAAAATCATTATGATACACTTGCATTCTGCAGCTGTAGCCAGTACTCATACACATGTCAGATAAGATCTGAATGAGTCAATTAAATAATTAAGACCAGAAGTTGGCACAAAATCCTGAAACGGATCAACCCATTTGTTCACCCCTGATGTAAAGTGTTCTCAGAATGGCTTAGAAAGTATGTGCGTCCCTGTGGGTGGGGTTTCACATGTCTGTCTTCCCCTTAGTGGTGGAGATGAGTCATGCAGCGTCCTGTTCACTTCCTTATTTCCTGTGGTAACTACCTGCACCACAAACAGACCGCTACGACAAAAAGGGGTGAAAGAATGGCGAAGAAGATTCTCACTGTTTTGGTGCCTTGTTTTAATTTCTCAAGACAGTTGTAATCTACTGATTTTTGGTACTAAAGCTGTGCTAATTAGCCTCCGTGGCTAATTCTGGCACGGATACAAACACGGTAGTAATGTGCCCCAGTCAAACACACTAAACCGTGGGAGGAGCAGGGGCTCCTACAGCCATCCAAACCCAGCCGTGTGGCCCACAGGCCTTTCGGCAGGCTGTCGGGTAGTGTATCCATAACGACACGCTACAATCAATCAGTATTATGACAAACAACGCCCCCCTCTGGTTGGGCCGGTACCCGCAGAGTGGAAAGAAATGGCGATCGGCTGGCTGACATGTTCTGCAGGAGGTGCGCGCCACACCGCCGTCTCCCAAACAAACAAAGGGTGCTGTGGAGATGAAGGGAGTCGCCAGAAACAGGAAGTGAGGGGAGAGAAATGACCGACAAAAGGCTTACCATGGTGACAGCGGGCTGACACGTGGAGAGTGTTTGAGTTTTGATAGAACCAAGTGAAAAGCAGGGAACAGGAATATATGGGTGTGTGTGTGTGTGTGTGTTAATCTATACATGTATACACACTACACACACAGACACACAGTCTACAAATGTACATAAATAGGGAGATAGATCCCCGTAAGAATCCGGCCCATGAGAGATCTGGGAATTCGGAATCCCTTATCTACTGCAAAAACCATCACCATCATGTTTCTGTGAAGCTGATTAAAAGATTGACTTGCCTTCACACATCAAATGATTCTGGCAAATGGCAACCACTATTTTCTGTGTCTCAGCAAAGCTAAACGCAAGCTCAAAAAACTGCAACCCGCGACTCTATTTTTGTAGTGATTGATGAGCAAACTAATCCTAAGGGGCCGGTTCTGAGTGGACCTGCCCACCCTGAGCAGGACACGCAGTGCAGTATCCAACACAGCGGACTGCTGGACCGCTGGACCGCAGGCAGGGGAGAGGCGGCTGGTAGCACCAGCTTCCCAGGGCGTTAGCCTGCTAGCCTGCACTCTCCTAATCTGTCAGGACTCGGGACAGAGGAACCAAGAGCAGACTCAGGGGTAACGTGAAAAGGCAGGTTTTATTAATAGGGGGCAGATCCAAAACGCAATCCTGACACAGGCAGTGGTCGAAATCAAGGCAGATGGGTACATACGGGACAAACCAGAAAGTAATCGAGTTCAAAAACCAGGAAAAAGTCCAAACAAGCAAAGGTACAAATCCAAAAAAAGAGTCCAAAAACCAGGCAGAGATCGCAAACCAGAAAATTGAAAAACTGATATACAGACAAACAGGACGGCGCAAACGGAACCATGAAGTACAGGCGAGAGCTCGGAAACGGAGAGAGACAAACTAGCAACAAGAACTGAAAAAAGACAGCCTTAAATAGAACACAGATTATTAACAGCCAACGAGAAACAGGTGAACTGAATGACCAGAGACAGGAAGAAAGGACATATAAGGGGTGGGGAGGCGGAGACACAAAATGGAACACAGGTGGAACAAATGAGTGAGGGAATGAAACTGAAAACAGACTACGGTAAGCACAGAGGGAACAAATACCCAGAAAAGCTAAAAACAGATACAGAAGAACCTGACATAATCTGAAGGAGAATATTACAGATATGGGATGATTTGCCACTCCCAAAAACCAAAAGCAAAGTAATTGTGGGCTGGTTCAGAGTACTTTGTTCAGCCAGTACTCTCATTCTGTATCACATAATGAGAATAACCCTGAGAAAAACTGCTGAAATTAGGAGGTTTTCCGAGCTGGGGTTTCCCTGACTAGGAAATGACAAAAGAGTCAATTTCCAGTAAAATACATTTACTCTCATGTTTCAGTGTTTTTTATTAAGTAATCAATTTTTTTTCTTCTAAAAACCATAGGAGCCAAAATTATTAGTCATCTCTAAAAAATATTGGAAGTGAAATCAAACAAAGTGAAATTGGCAATACATTTTTACTTCATTTAGTTAATCTCAACCTAAAGGAACTACACTGTGTCATTATATCACTTCCTGTTTGAAAATTAGGTAACAAGTAAAATCCCTTTGTCACCCATAAGAAATTGACCATCACGAGTCTGGTAATGGGAACAAAAAAAACACATAAACAGTACCATGCCATTCAAAAATGAGTAAAACATATGGAAAGGTTGCAAACTTGCCAGGAGGACGCAAGTGCATATTGTCCACACAGACGGAAAGGACGATGGTGAGGGAGGCCATAAATTATCCAAGGATCACAGTTTAAGTATCGCAGAGATTGGTTGCATCTTGGGGTCACCAAGTCTAAAAAAGAACCATAAAATGGCACAAACACAGCCCATACTGGGCACAATTAACAAAACCATCTGGAGTTTGCCAAACTGCATTGGACTTACGACTGAAAGAGAGTGCTGTGATCAGAGCAACATTTTACATTTTGGCCACACACACCATCAACATGTTTGGCGGCAAAATGCAATGCATACAAGGAGAAGCACCTCATATCTACTGCCAAATATGGAGGTGGGTCATTGATATTTTGGAGATGTTTTGCTGCCAGTGGTCTAGGGGCACTATTTTAGATTAATAGCAATGGCAATTTGACAAAGTACCAGAACATTTTTGAAGACAAGCTGGCTGTCTCTGCAAGGAAACTGAGACTTGGTTGTAGGTAAATTGTCCAGCAGGACAAATGACTCCAAACACACATCACAATCCACACAGAAATGATGTGAAATGTGAAAACAACATCAATGTGCATCCAACATTGAAGCATCAGAATAAATGTATTGAAATAAAAGTATATAGTTTTCCTATATGTTTGAACATAACACATAGATTATTATCTGTGTTGTTTACTAAATACAGTGTTTTTTCTTTGTTTTTTATCAAGGGTGCCAATAATTCGGGAGCCCAATGTACATATGATTAAATCCCTGAAAAATATCTTCATTTAATGAACAGACAACACACCAACGGGAAAATGACGAATACAGCCGGGTGTTTAATGTTGCAGGTCTACGCCAAAAGCCGTTATTTACACTGGAAGATACCACTTCCATTTCCTTATTCAGCACCTCGAGGCTGTGGCGGTGGGCTGCGCTCTACTGAAGGAGACATTTTAAAGTATTTGTAAGGCTGCTCCAACGAATAGATATTCTTCCTACGATCTCTGTTCAAATCTTTTTAATGCGTCTTATTCTCCTTTGCGACCAAGACCGAGTAGTGCGTTAAGTAGCATGACGATTCCATCTGCTGTGCAATAGTAAAGAATAGGCTACATCTGCATATTTCGACAATAGACTCGACTGATAAAACTCTCACCTGATCAAAATAAATCTATAGCCTAGGCTGCTTGTGATTTTCCAGTCGGTTTTCGCACTCAGATAAACTACAGGTGTTACTGTCAGATTCATTTCCTGACAATGTGACATTGCGATAAATTGGTAAGGAGTTTGGTATACGTTTACCGTTACCGCTGACACGTTTACCTCTAATCGCTGAATCGACGCAGTTTTTTGTCGCCAGATTAGCCTACTGGTTGATTATCTGTAGGAATTATATACTGTAAGATAATGGACATACGCTATAAGAAAGTTAGCTTCGCTGTCAATGTGTTTTCCTTGGTGCAAAAGTGGTTTCAGTTACAAAGAAACTGCCTATTAGCTGAAATACTGAATGAAAACAAGCCATCAAAATAAGATCAGTGTGAGCGCGTGTGATTTCCTATTAGGCTAATATTTCAGTTTAACATCTCCCACACAAAATAACTGAAATGTTTCCAAACAAAACTGTAAATACGTTTTTATGTACGTTACAGTGTAGTTTTCCATTAATTTTAAAGCTTTATTCGCCACCTGAAAAAGCACATCATATCCAGGTAGGCATTTAGGTCTTTACAGATAATGTAGCTACAAACCAACACGTGAAGCACAAGCTAAATCAATCTGAATCAACACGTGAAAATCAGATCACTGAAAAATTGATTAACCACCAAAAGGAGCTTGTGCTTTGGAGTACAGACCGGTTTAAAATGTTTAAAATTACACCAAGGAAGTTAAATTTTCATAAAATTTTGCTGATAGGCCCAATGCACGAAATCGTGCAAGAAAATATATAGTTTTTGTGATGACCGTACTGTGATATTTTTCCACAGAATCAATAGGCTATAGGCTACTACTGCAACAGATTAACTTCACAAACTCCAACAATTAAATAAAACCAGACTAAACCGTTTCAGATTAAGAAATTTAAAAAATCTCAAACATAGCATCATTTTAAACCACGAGATGTTTATTGAAAAGCTCTGAGCGAATAGACGACCACGTAATTACAATTAAATGATTAAATGTTTTTAAATACCTCGACTGCTGACGTAAAACTACACATCCGACCACAATAAAAACAAATAACTGCTCAACGCATTTTCAGAGACGTCAACAGCAGATTGGGCTATTGATTCAAAGCGGATATATCAACTAGATTGTTGATATCTCGCTGTTTAAAACCGTGCACATATCAGAAAGCTCGGCTACGCTGGAGGAACTGGCGAAAAAAAGAAACTGAAGCCCACCAAAAAACTTTCCAGCACCGCACTGGTCAATTTCCGAAGAACCGGGTAGCATTCCGTGTCCGATCTCATGCAAACCTACCGTAGCAGTTCCCACTGCACCTTTTCCGGTATTTCTTGTGCGATTCTGTTGTTGTATTATATTTTAATAATTTTTTAAAATAATATTTATAATTTTGGGGCCTGAGTGTTTCTCTCTCCTCAGACAGCAGCGCTAGAGTTGTGGTGCGCGTGCATTGTGGGAGTGTGACGTCAGACCACTTTCACAAACTTTTTTAGCTACCGTGGTTGCAATTTTTTTTTTACATGCCTGCCAATTGGCATTAAAATAATGATAATATATATGATCGTTGCATAAAGTAAAAATACTCTCAGCTTATGGTAAAAAAGAAAAATAATGGGCATACATGTAAATCCATATGAGAAGTGAGGTAAAATGCATAAATAATTATAATATACATTTATATATACATTTGTATCCGAAAACCTAACCATTGATCAATGTTTTTTATAGAATCTATTTCTAATGTTTCACCTAATACCCTTGCGTATTACTCTAAACCAAAAGGATGTTCGTTTGAAGTAAAAATATTTGACAAAAACAGTTCAATAATATGGTGTATGCATTTTAATAATATGATTATTAAATAAATAGTATAGGTACACATAGGCCTAACTGGTCCAATAGTTTATCGCTGATATAAAGCCTTTTTCTTTGCTGCTTTTTGATTGTTTGAATAAACTTTTTTTTTAGGCTAGGCTACATACAATATATCGTCCAATATCTGGTCTGTTTAGTTAACAAAATGTCTTTATTCGGTGAAAGAAATTAATTATGTTATTTATCATCCGTTGGACGGTCTTTAAAAATACGTCTAAATTGTTTTGAAGTTGGTTAAAAGTTCCATAATATATATAATTAGATTTATATATTTTAAACTTTAATACAGTATATCCTACGTTTATATGCAGCTGCTGTTTTATACTTTTCATTATGTATGTTGTGAGGGCATTTTTACCATTTCTTTTACCTAACTACAAGTGTGTTTAGGGTAATATTAAAAGCACAATTTCCAAATATATTGCACAAGAAATGGTAATAAGAAGCCCATATGTACAAATTCGTTAATTCGTTCATAATTTTAATTCTTAATTAAAATGATACATGCATATATAAATATATGTACATTTGAAAGCTGACTAAATAAACGAAATCATAATGAATACAATTTGTTAACATGTAAAAAAAACAAAACCATTTTTTTCAAAAACAAAGAAATTCAAGAAAGGTGGAAATATAGTAGGTAGGAATGGCATGACGTTCCAAGACGTTCAGCCCTGCACGAGATGGGAGAAGTGCATTGTTTAATTGGGATGTCACCAAAGGGTCCTGCGTGCGTTGCGCCCTGCTGGGATGGTTTCATCTTATGTTTTGGGGAGAAAGAATTACTTCCAGGTCACATCAACTCATTTCCTCACCCCCTCTCCACAGGCATTCTCGTCGCTGGTGTGAAGCAATGAGTGGGGGGTGGGTAGGAGCAGATAGGGTCTTCTATTGGCATCTGCGCTTGGCCAGTGGAGGTGAAAGAAAAACAATCATTCGGTTTGAAAATAATCAGGTTACTTAAAGCAAAAACACATTTCTCACCCATTGTATCTAAATTATTTACGTTTAATATTTCCTTTTTTTTGTTCATTTAGATTGTGTGTGTGTTTGTGTGTGTGCGCGCGCGGGTGCGTGTTTGTTTAAATGTGCAGACTTTGACTCTGGTTGTGGAATGCGTGATGCGTGAAGCCTGAGTTTGAAGCCGTTTTCTTTTGTTGCAAATAAAGTGGGAGAACTCCAGATGAAGTAAGAATATGCAATCCTCCACTTAACGTTTATTGTTTAAAAACAATCATTTACTTTATCGTTTTGAATTAAGATGTTGATTGTGAATAGCTATGTGTTGTGTTGATACTGTTCAACGTATTCTGAATGTGCTAATTTATTGAAGTTTTATTATTTTTCGATTTCCTTCAGCAGCATGTATAATCGGAAAGTGCAAATGTAACCAAAAAGAACGAGAATGAACGAAAGTTATTGATAGCTCACCGACTACTGTTCGCTAAAATAGTCTAAAATGAAAATAAGCACACCAAAATGTATTTGAAATCGTTAAGATGAAAGAAAGCAAAAACAACAATATAACAATGTTATACAATGTAACAAATACAACCATTTCAAGTATAGCACTGTTCATGTTACTAAAACTGTTTTGATCTTTTTGTTACACTGTAAAGGTGGAAACAGCTGATCTTCAGAGAGAAAATAAAATGTATAGTTCTGAATAAAAGATAAAATGCAATTTTGCAACTCATAAATTTTTTGAAAATATATATTTTTTCCCTTTGGGCACATGCATTTAAATTCAGGAATTGAATCTGCTTACATTTTTCTTTACAACTGGAAACATTTAAAATTTGCTATTGTTATTTTTCAAGGGGTTTCATGTCCTGCTTTACTACCCAAGAGCCAAAGCACAATAATAAAAAAATAAAGAAAAAAATATTTTCATTAAAAATGAATTCGACTGAAAGTTGTGCTAGCAGACAGCTTGATTCTTGCTGCGTTTTCTTGTCAACTGAAGAAGCGAACTTGAATGCCATGGAAATCAGACATGGTCATGGGAAAGCAGACATTACCTATGTTCTTACCGCTGCCTTACTCTGTGTGCCACGGGAGGACCCTCACACGAGCACCGAGTCTACACTTGGCTTCCCTCTTCCTGCTTTGAGCAGTTCACATGCTGTGTCACACACGTGGACAGTGGACATATCGTGTGAACGGCTCAAACTCCTTCAGACAGATTAGGTTTCCTTATCTTCCCCCTCCTCTCCTTTACTTGCCTCGTTTTGTTTCTGCTCCGCTGTCATGTGAGGTATGTTTTTTTTTATTTTTATGCTTTCCTGCCTGCTAAATAAATAAGTACAAGTTCATAATGTTTTATCTGGGCAGTCGTATGAAGTCCTGGAAAGGAAGAAATTGAAGGGAGACACTGTTCCAGGTTTATTTGGTCACCACCAACGAAGCATTATTGTTTCCCTCCAACTAGTGTCCGTTCACTTGACCAAGGCTCCATGGGTATGATTGCATTGGTTGAGTGTACTTGTTAAGGGCTTTAGGTTGTCTTTAAAGTTGGCTTACTCACATACTACATACTACATTACATTACTCATCAACCTGCTTATACAGCACCACCAGCCTTTCAATTATGCCTGACTAACTTTGTGGGGTTGGAGGAGGGGTTTAAAATGATTAATTATACAAAATTACAAATGTTTTTTTTTTTAAAGGTCTGCACTGAATAATGGCCATCAATGACGTATACTTCATAAATAATTGTTTTGTACTTTGTTAAACACCAATAGCAGTACCCAGTTCAGTTCATGTTCATGCTGTGTTTACTCCCACTGTTTTTAATGAGATGTTGCTGTTTTGTCCTGCAGGGCAGAAGCGGAGGGTCTGATCATTATCATTATTTGATCATTGACTGATCACATTATCAGGACTAGTTCCTTGGCAATATGGTACAGCTGGGCATTTACAGTTCAGCAGTTTGATTGGACAGCCATGCTGAGGGGCACCAATGGTGTGCCCCACCAAAGATACAGACCCACAGCTCCCAGGAAGCCTCTGCCCCCTCTCCCATCCCTAAATATTTAATTAACCCTTGTGTTGTCTTAAGGGTAAAAATGACCCTCCGCTATGTTTAATAGCAGAGAAAACCCCATAAAAAAAAAAAAAATTTCCAACTTGAAATTTGATGAGTGACAGGTTGTGATGAGTGACAGGTTGTTTCTTCATGCAAAAAAAAAAAGGTGGTTTAAAATTCAGTTAAGCTGCTTTATTTTAGGGGTTTAGTAAAGGCGGGTCATTTTTTACCCATAGGACAAGGGGAGTATACAGAATGTTAAGACTACACAAGGGTTAAATGTTTATGGAGCCTGTTTGGAGCTATTGTGACCAGTAGGTGGCAGTATTTAGCCCGGCAACCAATGTTAAAAAACAGAGGGAACAAAGCAATACAATACATTTCTTTACAATAGCTTACATTTACATGCTACATCCCAAAACAAACACAAAGTAAACTGGTTATACAGTCTTATATTAAAGCAGAACATTGCTGTATCTGACAGTTTCCTGGAAGCTTTTGTCTAACCTGTTAATTTGGACCCAAGACATGCCAGTTTGCTTTTTACCATGGTTATGCTAAATAAATGTATTTAGTCAACACACACTGTTGTTGAGCTGAACAACATAGATGAGTTGGAAACCTTTAAATTTATCATTGGTCCAGACCTGCAAACAGGCCAGCAAAATGTATTTGTGTTGCAAATATACAATTTATGTGTTACCCATGCAGAGTGACATGTTATGTTTTGAGTGTATGTATACCTGTTTTCAGAGTATTTGAATCACAAAAGTGTGTACATTAATGTGTAGCCTATGATGTCCTCATGTTAAGTAAACATAACGGGTAAGCAGGAAATAGCCTCGTGTAAATAATTATAGAAGTCAGACCCTGTCAAATATTAGCCTGTCATTTTCGTCAGTGTTATATGATTCAACTCTTGGATATAAGGTAACTACATTTTTATATCACGTTTAAATATATAGCATAGCTAATATATAAACATATATATAATAAATATGAATGGATATCGGCCTAGTTTGGAATGGAGGAGAGCAAAAGCCTATACTATCCAATCGTCTCTACTAACCGCAATCCCACGCGTTCCACTAGAGCAGTGTACTTTTTAATTATTCCATTTAAATGCATTATTCGAATTGAACGGTAGCTAACGTTAACGTTACATGTCGAAAAATTGCAAGACATCATGACCTAGCTATTATAAAAGTGAAGGGACGATGATTAATGCAGCCTATAATAAATTGAATGCCTTCCATTGCGTCCTCTGTGCTTGAATAACCTTCCGCGGAGGAGAAGTGTGGTTCTGTGATCGGTTCCCATCGCGAAGCTTCTCCCTGTGGTCCAGCAGCCGCTGCATCCGGGACAACGCGGGATGCTGAATGCAAGATTGAAGCGAGTAATGGCTGACGGAGCCGGGGAGGAGAACATTAGGTAAGATCACGTTTACCTGTGTGAAATTATTGGCGGTTAACGTACTTTCACACACTGTCCTTTCGCCGTGTGTGATTTTTCACTGATTGAAGAAGAAACCGAAGATTTTGCCAAATATTTTTTTGGGTGAAATTTGTTTTGCGGTTGCTAACGTTAGGCCGTCTAGCTATGCTTGGCTGCGGTGTGGGACCGTCCCGATTAATTTAACCGAATATTAATAAATTGCTGACATTAATTGCAACGTTAGCTAGTCAACACTGCTTGCCGGTCAGTTGAACTTATGCTTTTGCTGCGTTCTTAAAATTTGGCCTAACTATATTCAAATAAAAACATTTACATCGTATTTGGTGTGTTTACAGACAATGTTCTGATGAGAGCAAACTAGCTACATTCGTCTAACGTCAAATTCCTCTGTCTGTCTGTAATGTATGTGTTCGCTTTTATTTAGCCGACGTTACAGCGGTTTCTAGTACTAGCTACCTCACTCATTGCCAGCCTTAGCTAGTTAGTGACACAAAACAGCTTGTTTCTTTCCAGTGGTCCCCCGTGTCGGTTGTCGTGTCGGTCAACCAACATAACGTTTCATGTCAGTGATAACATTTTTGGATTGGCGGAATTTAAGAGATTTTAACCTGTCATTAGCTACGTAGCTAACGTTAGCCTATAGTTTATCTTGTCAAACAGCCAGATGACTGACATTTCTCCATCTCGGTGTTAAAAGCCAAGATGATAACAGTCTGCGTTGATGATGTTAGCTTGCTGGCTTTAAGGTTGGAGTTAATTAGAAAACGTGTTAGTGACTTTTTAATAGGGTGGCAATCCCTATCATAATAGCCAGCTATGACCTTGACAGTCGAGTTTATGTGCGATTCGATTGGATCTGAGTTGGTAAAAACACTCGCACATAGCGGCGGTGGTGTCATTTGGAGTGTGTGCATCGAAGTGTTTTGTGCTGAATATGCCTAGTTTGGGATGCCGTTTTGGTTTTATCTGGTTGAACGTTATTTTCTATTGCATTGAGAATTCATGGTATCTGGTCTAATTTCGTCATCCTGATTAATAATTCACACGAGTGCATGTTCAGCTTGTTTCGCATTAACGGTGGGCTACACTTTGCATATCAAGCCAAAAATGAAAGAAATACATAACTGACTTCATATCTGTTGCTAAGGCAATCTCAGTCGCATAATTTAAATGCACAACCAGTGTATCTAATTTGTATATAGTTTGAATACTCAACCAATCACATTATTGTGTCTTCGGAACTTGAACTCAGTTGGTGTCCTTGTCCAACTCTTTCTGTAATATAGTATAATTTTATAATGTATTTTGGAGTGCACAGAGGTCTTTGCACCACTACTCTCAGTTGATGATAACGTTGACAAACCTTTGTTTTTGTTTTTCTCCTGTGTGTAGGTTCTAATGCTGGAAAAACAACTCACCTAATACCCCCAAAAGTAAAAAAAAAAAAAAAAAAAGAAGAAATATATGTATAATTATAATAATAAATAAATAAAAACTTTCAGTTAACACAAATAAGTGAGCAGGCAGCGCCGTAGCCCCCTCATCATGTCGAAGGGCAGGTCCTTGGAGGCGGTGAAGGTGGTGGTCCGATGTCGGCCCATGAACGAGAAGGAGAAGGCGGCTAACTTCCAGCGGGTGGTGGCGGTGGACGTGAAGCTGGGCCAGGTGACGGTGAGGAACCCCCGGGGCGGCTCCGCTCACGAGCACCCCAAGGTGTTCACCTTCGACTCGGTCTACGACTGGGACTCCAAGCAGCTGGACCTGTACGACGAGAGCTTCCGGCCGCTGGTGGACTCCGTGCTCCTGGGCTTCAACGGCACCATCTTCGCCTACGGCCAGACGGGCACGGGCAAGACCTACACCATGGAGGGCGTGCGGCACGACGCGGAGAGGAGGGGCGTGATCCCCAACTCCTTCGAGCACGTCTTCACGCACATATCGCGCTCGCAGAACCAGCAGTACCTGGTCCGGGCCTCCTACCTGGAGATCTACCAGGAGGAGATCCGGGACCTGCTGTTCAGAGACCAGTCGCATCGCCTGGAGCTGAGGGAGCGGCCCGACACCGGCGTGTACGTCAAGGACCTGTCCTCCTTCGTCACCAAGAGCGTGGCCGAGATCGAGCAGGTGATGAACGTGGGCAACCAGAACCGCTCGGTCGGCGCGACCAACATGAACGAGCACAGCTCGCGGTCGCACGCCATCTTCGTCGTCACGGTGGAGTGCAGCGAGCTGGGCCCCGACCGGCAGAACCACATCCGGGTCGGCAAGCTCAACCTGGTGGACCTGGCGGGCAGCGAGCGGCAGAGCAAGACGGGCGTCCGGGGAGAACGCCTGAAGGAGGCCGCCAAGATCAACCTCTCGCTCTCCGCCCTGGGCAACGTCATCTCCGCCCTGGTGGACGGGAAGAGCACGCACGTGCCGTACCGCGACTCCAAGCTCACCCGGCTGCTGCAGGACTCGCTGGGCGGGAACGCCAGGACGGTGATGGTGGCCAACATCGGCCCCGCCTCGTACAACATGGAGGAGACGCTCACCACGCTACGCTACTCCAGCCGGGCCAAGAACATCCGCAACCGGCCGCGCGTCAACGAGGACCCCAAGGACGCGCTCCTGCGCGAGTTCCAGGAGGAGATCGCCAGGCTGAAGGAGCAGCTGGAGAGGAGGTCCGGGGGCAGGGGGGGGAGGAGGAGGAGGTGGAAGAGGGACTGGCAGAGCCTGGGGGACGGAGGAGGCGCGGAGCTGGAGGAGCTGGACGACGATGACGACGACGATGAGGATGAGGATGAGGATGAGGAGGTGGCGGAGGACAGCGTGGCAGGAGGAGGAGGAGGCGCGCAGTACTGGCAGGAGCAGCAGGAGCAGCTGGAGAGCGAGCGGAAGGCCATCATGGAGGACCGCAGCCTGGTGGTGGAGGAGAGGCGGAGGCTGCTGGGGCAGAAGGAGAGGAGGATAGAGCAGCTGCAGATGGAGCAGGAGGCTGGGGAGACGCTGGCGGCCAAAGTCAGGGTGAGCGGGGCCTCTCCTGCCCCAAACGGGACCTCTGTCAGCCTGCTGAGCTCTTAGTCTCCTTTTAGCACATCATACTTTCTTTGCAGACATTCTTTGTTTATTTCTCTTTGTAAATGTAACTATTTTACTGTTGACAGAAAATTGTAGTGTTGACAATAATGGTAGTAGTAGTAGTAGTCGTAGTAGTAGTAGTACTAGTAGTAGTAGTAGTAGTAGTAGTAGTAGTACCAGTAGTAGTATGTCCTTACTGTGGTATGGTCCTGCCCCCCTCTTCTCTCAGGCGATGGAGAGCAAGCTGCTCGTTGGGGGTAAGAACATTGTGGACCACACCAACGAGCAGCAGAAGATCCTGGAACAGAAGCGGCAGGAAATCGCTGAGCAGGTAGGGTCCGGTCACCAGTGCGGACATGGCATCACGCAGCCCAATGCTGTGAGCCCCAGGAGGCCTCAGCACGACCTCACGCTCTGTCTGTGCTGTGCTGTGGTGGCGTGTGGCGTCTGAGCAGAAACGCAGGGAGAGGGAGATGCAGCAGCAGGTGGAGAGCTGGGATGAGGAGACGCTGGAGCTGAAGGAGACGTACAGTTCTCTGCAGCAGGAGGTGGACATCAAGACCAAGAAGCTGAAAAAGGTGTGTGTGTGTGTGTGTGAGTGGGTGTGCGCGTTTGTGTGCGTGGATGCATGTGAGTGTGTACATGTGTGTGTGCGCACGTGTGCATGTGAGCGTGTGTACGTGTGTGTGTGTGTGTGTGTGTGTGTGCGCGTGCGCACGTGTGCATGTGAGCGCGTGTACGTGTGTGTGTGCGCGTGTGCGCATGTGAGTGGGTGTGCGCGTTTGTGCGCGTGTGTGCATGTGAGCGTGTGTACGTGTGTGTGTGTGTGCGCGTGCGCACGTGTGCATGTGAGCGCGTGTACGTGTGTGTGTGTGTGTGTGCGTGCGCGCGTGTGCATGTGAGCGCGTGTACGTGTGTGTGTGCGCGTGTGCGCATGTGAGTGGGTGTGCGCGTTTGTGCGCGTGGATGCATGTGAGTGTGTACATGTGTGTGTGCGCACGTGTGCATGTGAGCGTGTGTACGTGTGTGTGTGTGTGTGTGTGTGTGCGCGTGCGCGCGTGTGCATGTGAGTGCGTGTACGTGTGTGTGTGTGCTCGTGTGTGCATGTGAGTGGGTGCGCGCGTTTGTGCGCGTGGATGCATGTGAGTGTGTACATGTGTGTGTGCGCACGTGTGCATGTGAGCGTGTGTACGTGTGTGTGTGTGTGCGCGTGCGCACGTGTGCATGTGAGCGCGTGTACGTGTGTGTGTGCGTGCGCGCGTGTGCATGTGAGTGCGTGAACGTGTGTGTGTGTGCGCGTGTGTGCATGTGAGTGGGTGTGCGCGTTTGTGCGCGTGGATGCATGTGAGTGTGTACATGTGTGTGTGAGCATGTGTGCATGTGAGTGTGTGTACGTGCGCGTGTACGTGTGTACGAGTGTGTGTACGTGTGCGTGTGTACGTTGTTTGCTGCAGCCCAGGTGGTTCATGGTCTAATAGACAAACTCAGAAACAGATGCAAGTCTCTCTCCTGATGTTGATAGGAGGCGGACCCATGCTTAATGTGTCCCCGTCCATCTCACCACCCCTCCCCCTGTCTCTGTCCCCCTCCCTCCCCCTCAGCTGTTTGGGAAGCTGCAGGCAGTGAAGGGGGATATCTGTGATATCCAGGAGGAGCATATCAAACAGAGGCAGGACCTGGAGCAGTCGCAGAACGAGGTGACCCGGGACTTGAAGCTCAAGTATGAACTCGGAGACCTTAACCTGCCCCCTATTCCCTGCTGCCCTGCCCCCTCTCCCCCTCCAGGCCCAGAGACCAGGCCCCAACAGCAGTGCCCCACAGAGATTTATGAATGTATTTAAAATATAGCACTAGCCTCTAACCTCATTCCCCGGACTGCATTGTCTTTGTTTTCTCCAGGAGAAAGCAGGTCAGATCTGGTGGAGAATTGCCGTGTTATGAGTGTAGTTATAACGGACACGTCTAGGGACAGAAAGGCTGGTGTTCTGCTGGCCTCCATCCTGCCAGCACCTAGCATTACTAACGATTAATTATTAATAAGTACTAATTATTTCCTTGCCAATTCATTACCTCAAAATGACCCCCCCCCCGACTAATGTAATAATTAGGCTGGAATCATTTTCTCTAAATCGCCATTATTTCACAAATGTTCCTACATCGTCTGTAGTAACACAAGTACTGAGATGGGAATGCTTCAATGAAGGAAGTAAATGGGAGCTCTATTTAACGTTGCTTCTAACGTTAAAAGTTAGGTTTCATGGGAGAGATGTTTTGTCACTGATACGCTATAATAATGCCAAATGTTTAATAATAATTATTATAATAATGATAATTAATAATAATGATGGTATGTCATATGCATGTCAGGTACATATTTTTTGTCGCCACTTCCAAAAACAAACTGAACTGGGCCCTGAGGGGGAGTCAGTCAAGTCACTGGTGAATGAGTCAGACATAATGACTGTGTGCGTGCTTGTGTGTGTGAATGAACAGTTCATGTCCTCTTCCAGGCAGCTGATCATTGAGAACTTCATCCCCATGGAGGTGAAGAATAAACTGGCCAACAGGGCTTTCTTCGACGAGGAGGAGCTGAAATGGAAACTGAGATCCTGCGCCCGGATCAAGGAGTAAGACTGCCTGCACCCTGCCCTCCACCATCACTGCCCTGCACCCTACCCTCCACCATCACTGCCTGCACCCTGCCCTCCACCATCATTGCCTGCACCCTGCCCTCCACCATCACTGCCTGCACCCTGCCCTCCACCATCATTGCCTGCACCCTACCCTCCACCATCACTGCCTGCGCCCTACCCTCCACCTTCACTGCCCAGCACCCTACCCTCCACCATCACTGCCTGCACCCTGCCCTCCACCATCATTGCCTGCACCCTGCCCTCCACCATCACTGCCTGCGCCCTACCCTCCACCATCACTGCCCTGCATCCTACCCTCCACCTTCACTGCCTGCACCCTGCCCTCCACCTTCACTGCCCAGCACCCTACCCTCCACCATCACTGCCTGCACCCTACCCCCCACCTTCACTGCCTACACCCTACCCTCCACCTTCACTGCCCAGCACCCTACCCCCCACCATCACTGCCAGCACCCTACCCCCCACCTTCACTGCCTACACCCTACCCTCCACCTTCACTGCCCAGCACCCTACCCCCCACCTTCACTGCCTACACCCTACCCTCCACCTTCACTGCCTGGGCCCTACCCCCCACCATCACTGCCCAACACCCTACCCCCCACCTTCACTGCCCAACACCCTACCCCTCACCTTCACTGCCCAACACCCTACCCCCCACCTTCACTGCCCAGCGCCCTACCCCCCACCTTCACTGCCCAACACCCTACCCCCCACCTTCACTGCCCAACACCCTACCCCCCACCTTCACTGCCCAACACCCTACCCCCCACCTTCACTTTATCTGTCTGGGTACAGCTGTGGGTGGTGGGGGAGTGTAATTGGGGGGACGTTTTGTGGTGTGGTGGGGGTGGGCAGTGTTGGGGCAGGCATGTCAGGTGTAGGGCTGGGTTGGGGGTTATGGGTGGGGCTATAGGCTATAGGTTAAAGCATGTGGCAAATGTAAAGGTGCTTGATTGATCAGCAGGAGTAGCTGGATGCTGGATAAAGCTAAATGATCAGCTGAATGATTGTGATGTCATGTAAAGTGATGTAATGTGTCACCTGCATTTGGTTGATCAAGTAGAAAAAGACAGTTGAATAAACTACAACTGCACATTTTCTGTAAAAATGTGTTTTGTAAAGGCTTTACTCCGTAAATAAGTTACATCACTGTGTAAATGTGATCGGAGTCAGTGTAAATGTATTTAAAATTATATAAAAGCTGTCATTTATATTTGTCAGTATGTGTACTTGTGTATTAGAACTAACGGTAAGGTCTGAATGTAGCACATATTTTGGTAGTTCTGAGGACAATCGATTAGTTTAAAAACCCGGTCTGAATCTGCGAGTCTACACTGTTGGTCTGTGTGGCGTTCCGTACCACACTCATAACCCTGTCTGTGTGACGTCCGTGCTGGGGTAGTTTGCTGGTGTAGTTTGCTGGGGTAGTTTGCTGGGGTAGTTCTCTCCATCTCTCTCTGTCTCTGTGTACCGCAGGGCCCAGCAGATGATGGCACGTCCGGTGTCTGCCGTTGGCTACAGGAGACCCCTGTCCCAACATGCCCGCACAGCCATGAGGCTGCGGCCAGATGCCAGATACAGGGTGGAGTACATCTCTTATTACACCTGCACACTGTTCCCAAAATACCTTCAAACACGGTCCAATGCATTCGTCTCCTGTGGACTCTCTCTCTCAATTTAAATTTTTTTAATTAATTCGCTTTATTTCTCTCTCCCCCTCTCCCTCCCTCTCCCTCCTCTCTCTCCCTCTCCCCCTCCATCTTTCTCTCTCCTTCTCTCTCCCTCTCCCTCTATCTCTCTGTCTCTCCCTCCCTCCCTCTCTCTCTCCCTCTCTCCCTCTCTCTCTTGTCTTCACTGCCTCCAGGCTGATAACATCCTCCAGGTGCAGCAGGACATGCCCTGCAGGATTACCCATGAGCACCAGGGGCCGGCCATAGCGGCGAGCGTGGCTGCCGCGCTGGGGGGGGCCCTGCGGGACGATGATGACATCGTGGTCGACGCCTCGGATTTCCTCTGCGGCAGCCCCGTCCCGTGTGACCCCGCCCCCCGCAGTCCCGCCCCCGTGCCCTGTAGCCCCGCCCCCAGTGTTTCTGCAGGCAGCAGGATTCCAAAGCCCAGGTAAGACTCCTCCCCCCTTGGTACGGTATTGGGCTGCCATTCAAATGGCTTATTTTCCACTTCCTTTCTCCCTGTTCCTTGCCTGATTTGGAAGTCAATCGTGGTCCACAATCCTAAAGGAAATTCCCACCCATTTACATTTAAGGTGCTGCTTCTCGGAGGTAGAAACCAGGAGCTTTGAGGTTCCTGAAGACATGAGCGCATCCTTTTTTTTTTTGAAAGAGTGACACAGAGGGAAATTGTACTTCCCTCTAGGGTGTTTCAGCTCACTTATCCCTGGTTATGGGTGTGCACTTTGCACTTTGTTGTACGTTGCTCTGGATAAGAGCGTCTGCCAAATGCCGTTAATGTAATGTAACATAATATAAATGATGGAGCTGTGGATCCACCTCTCCCCATCTGCTTGATGTGGCTTCAACCTCAAGTTTGAAGGAGCAAAGGACATTCCATTTTCCTAATCCACGTTTTCTCGGGTTCCCTCGTCTTCACCTCCCTTTCTCGCCATCTTGCCTGCCTCCCCGCTGGGTGGTGCTAGGAGCAAGGACAGGACACGAGGAAAGGAACAAGGAGATTACATTACATTACATTACATGTCATGTCATTTGGCTCACGCGTTTATCCAAAGCGACGTACAGTTGATTAGACTAAGCAGGAGACAGTCCTCCCTTGGAGCAATGCAGGGTTAAGGGCCTTGCTCAAGGGCCCAACGGCTGTGCGGATCTTATTGTGGCTACACCGGGGATCTAACCACCGACCTTGCGGGTCCCACTGGAAATGAGCCCTAGGGCCACACACATCATAATACTTACTTCCTGTTTCCTGCTCTTTCTATTCCCCAGCAGGCCCCGGACAGGGAAGACAGGAAGTGGCTCCACCGCCTTGCCACGCCCCTCCAGCTCAGGACCCCCCCACTACCCACAATGCCGTGGGCTTGTTCCCAAGTGACACCCCCCCAATACTCCCCTGGCTGCGCTGTCACTCGACAGAGAAGCACAAACTCAGCCAACCTTGCAATTGTAACCCCTCTCCCCCCCCCCCCCCCCCCCCCCCCCCCACATTGTACGTACTTCCACAAACTTACTGCTGCTGCCGTTACTACTGTGTAAATTTAAGAAAAAAATAACACTGGCAATCAACCTGTAAGTAAATTCAATAGGCTCTAACTAAATGATTATTTATTTATTTGCATTTTTTTCTTATTTGTTTTTCCTTGTTCAGACTTTCTGTATAAGCACTGTTTGTAGATACACTTTTGACTTGTTCACTGAACTAACAGTATTGTTTTTCTTATTTTGGATTTGTAAAAAACATTTTTGTGTACTTTGCACTGATACAATTTTTTATGGGAATTTTCTTTTTTTCCAAATTACAGGATTTAAAAAAAAAACCTTTGCAATGTATGACAGGAATCAATTATGGTTATACTCCGCAACTGAACGTCAGTGTGTTTCAGTTGTTTTTGTGTGAGGATCTGTGGGATTTCTAACATGAGTAAAATTGAAATATACATATTACCCTTACACACAGGTACTGTAAGGCTTTGGGGGAAAAGTAAGGATGGCTGAAATAGATGTAAATTATATAGTTACCCTAAAAGACTTGCCAAAACCCTTGTTAAAAGTTGCACCTTGCACAGCATGATCTGATGTAATGAAAATGTTTAATTATTTGAAAAAAGTATATTTATTATTGTCAAATTGAAAAGATGCCCACAGTATTTCTTTTCCATTTTACTTTTACTATGATTTTTGATGATTAAAGAATGGAATATCACTCGGTAATGAAGGTGATCGTTTTCTTTTGATCGTCCAAGATTAAATAAGAGAATGCGAGAACTCAGGAAAAGGCTAACACTTTTATGTAAGGCTTCAGTCCCTCAGTGGCCCCGACCATGGAAGAAGCGGGTTATGATGGATGGCTGCTTTATATAGGAGAAGCTTCTCTGTCCAGCTTCTCTGCAAAGAAATGGAGCTAATGTACTCTCTTTGTTCCTTCTTTAATCGTAGTGACACCAATATTAGCAGCTGACCATGCTTCTGTCAACCCCCTTCCACACACTACAGTGGCTTGGGAAAAATAATCAGTCACAACGTAACATGCAGTCATCATGTCCAACGTTAATCACCCCCCTACTGATACCAGGCAATGTCTGCAATCATATTCCCACCCATACGCCCTCAGTCGTGATGTGATTTGCCTAATTAATGTTTGCAGTCGTTTGGTGGTGAGACTGGGAGGAAATCAAATGTGACGACGGATTCAATTCTAGGTTGTCAAAAGATACATGGACGACACGGTTGCATAAAAGATATACCGACCTGCTGTTGTTTCCTCCCCCACCCATTTAAACTAAGCGTCCGTTCTAATATCCTCCGCTGGGTGGGGCTGCTTGGATTTCTTAAATGTGGTTTGCATCGAGCGAGCGCTACACAAGCAATGCTACTGAAAACGGTATCGGAGAGAACCGTCTGACGGACACGTTTCTCGTCTCGATTGCAGTTTTAGGGAAATTGCGTTTGTTTCTTAAAGTCAAGTTGAATCAAATGCAATATGTCCGTCCACATACTCGGCGTTGACTTCCCCCGATGCTAAATATAACCAAACAGAGAAGACTCCATATCTCTGCCACGTATGCCCTATTGCACTGTTCTCAGTATTACAGTGAATTAAATCATAAATAAATGTATCGCGTGTACGTCCTCACTATGTATAATGGACAGTGGACACAGTAAGGCGCTTTGCAGTCGTCATTTCAAACATACCAGAATAACGCCACAATGGGAAGCGCCATATTACATTTGCAAGAGAAGAGGGGGTGGGTAACGAAACCGACGCCATTCTGGCTCTGAGAGTTTTCCTCCCCCCCCCATCGTCACGATGAGCCACAATGGCGTTTTCGCTACGGAACGCTCCAGTGTAGCGCTCGCTCGGAGAGGGGGATGGGAGAGAGTTGTTTTGTGTTGCATTCCTGCAGTGTGTGTGACCTTTGACCTCGTTGTTATGTTCTCTCCTGCTTGCATTCCAAAGTGAGGATTTCCTGCAGTATGCCAGAAGCGTTGGTCGCTGCTTGGGGCTGGTCTCTGTGCCCTGTGTGTGTGTTTACTAGCTAACGTTATAACAAACGGCGCCAGAACCGAACGAGCAATACAACAACTATTTATCGTTCAATTATAAATCTACGGAAGCGCTTGTTACAGGGCACGCCGCGACGAACAAGAAAACGCGTGTGTTTTGCGAAAGGGGAAGGAAGGCAAGCGAGAACGGGAAATAATAACTAGCTATCACACACGGGTTTTCCATCCACTGCTACCAAGCAGAAGACAACCGCAAGAGAAAGGGAGAACGGAGTGGAAATGAAGGACAAACAGAAGAGAAAGAAGGAGCGCACGTGGGCAGAGGCAGCACGCATGGTAATGTGTTATTAATTGCAATTAGAGTAAGCAGTTCGGAAATTATGGGCGACGTGGACTGTGTAGGTGAGCTATTGAACAAAGCTATGGCATAGCCCAGGCTGTTTTGTCCACGGTTGGCCGTACACCCGCAGCAGCGATGTAGTATAGCTAGAGGGAGTGCTCCTAGCCCAATTCCTTATCTATTGCTCGGGCGGGCTTTTAAAATATGGAAACCGCAACAGCGCGTTTTCAAATAAATGCTAGGCGATGGTATTGAACCTATGATTTTAACAGTTCGCAATGCCCACGCTGTTATTGAAATGGCATGAATGGGTAGCTAACTCGGATTTGTCATTTACGTTGCATGAAACTCCCCTACCCTCAGCTCTCAATTTGACCCTTTGTTAGCTAGCTAGCGTCTATACGGTTGCTCCGTTTTGCTTTTAGCTACCTAGCTAAAGCATTTGTTAGGTAACCATCAAGTCGACATAAAGGTTTCCCGAAATATGTTCGTCACATATTTATGATTTTTGCCTTGTAGCTCACCTAAAGAAGCTAATGTTGCTTAGCAAGCTAGCAACACTGAACAACAAATGACCCCACTTCGGAGCTGGGCCTAGCTAATTGCTGGTGCTAAATATATTTATATATATTTGTTAAATGATATGTATTTACGTCTGGATGGTATGACTGCTTATGGCATACAACCATGTCCGTTGTAGCTAGCAGTAGACTTGCGTTGTGTACTGTAGTTACAATGAATCCTAATGTAACTAACCTAGCTCAGGAACCTAATCCAACTGGACAGGTTTGGTCAACGTTGATGGCTAGTTGGCTATATATAGTCAATGAATGAGCAGCTAAGCCGTTTCGACTCGCTGCTTATGTTAGCTGTTATTTCAATTCTAATAAATACGTGCAACATGGTTTGCTCAATTAACGAAAAGTAATGCATATACGGCTAATGTGTTTCAGATTATCATGCTTTCGTTGTAGATGTCCACAACGTTGTAATTGTAATTAATATCGAGAGACCGTCGCATATTCAAGTAAACCACATTGGCCAAGTACTCTGATATGAGTGTGACATTTACATTATACATTTTGTTGAAATGGCCTTCTACGACGTTGCGGGTCTTTCTGGGTCTTACTCTGCCAGTGACCAGTTTCTCATTTGTATTTAAACTGAAGCAAATGACCACGCACTGAGATCAGGTGTAGCCTCACCATAGCTACTTGCTGGATTCAAACCCGCACCCCCGTAGCCTTCTCCGCTCTGAATAATACATTGGCAGACAGGCGCGCACAATGGGCACTGCTTCATGTGCATTACACGTAGTCACGCTAACGGCATGATCGACAGCTGGAAGACAGCCAGCCCCCACCTGTGAAGTTCAGTGGAGATTCTTGTCAATAACCGACAGAGCTGCCCGTCGGTGTCCTGGCTGACGTCAGATGGCTGCAGATCCCTCATACCAAAACGTGTGCTTCACATTATGAATAAGTGAATTGTACGTAATAGAGAATTTTGTGGCCTGAGCAGATGTCCTGGGATGAATGGCACTTGGAACAAAAAAAAAAACGATATAGGTTCTACTCACACCCCCCACCTTGAACTCGGGTATCTGTATGATTGCAGCCTAACAGGAAGTGTAATTGTGGGCTGTGTGATGCTGATCAGGAGTGCTGGTTGGTCACTGAAAGGCTCGGAATGTTCAGCAAAGAGTGATGTGGAAAGGGCTAACATCTGTCCTGTGTTTTTTCATATGACACTATTTACATACATCTGCTTTGATTTTGTGTTTAACATTAACAAAGGTTTCTCTCTGACAATGTCAGCATGGTCTTCATATAATAAAGACTTGATTGAAGCCATTGGCCCTACAACGTGCGTTTCTTTAAGTGGCAGTCACCAAATGTATTGTTCTCAGAATTAAGTAAGCATTTCGCTGTTGTTGGAAGTGGTCACAGACTCTGCTCAGTAAAATGGAAATGCAGGAATCAAAGACTTGATTGGTCAGGTTTTAGAATGGCCAGTCTGATTGGTTGGCAGGCTTTTGTTTGTGTGTTTCAGATTAAAAACCCCGTTGGGCTCTCAGCTCAGCCATTGGTCTTGTGAATTAATTGTTGGAAAACAGTCTGGTTGTTTTACAAGATCTCTTAAAATGCATTTGTTTCCCCTACTTTGATGCCCAGCAAACCTGGTCCTGGAGAGCCAGTGTGTGGTTTGTTGTTATTCTGCAGTTGCTTGATTGAAGCAGTAGAACCATAAATGTAGGAATTGGAAAGAGCACAACTCTTATGCAACATGTTTTGTAAATGGTTAGCATTTATATAGCGCCTTCATCCAAAGCGCTGCTTGCACGGCAGCCAATCGCTGTTGGTGTGAGTGTATCTATGAATGGGTGAATGAGAGACCAACCAGCTCGTCAGGAGCATTTGGGTGCTAGGTGTCTTGCTCAGGGACACTTCGACACACCCGGGGCAGGATCGAACCGGCAACCCTCCGATAACCAGACGACTGTTCTTACCCCCTCAGCCAATGTCGCCCCCCCACATTGTAGCCCTAACTGCACATCCACAACTAAGTTAAACTAAAGAAATCATGGAGGGATGTGTGATCAAATGGAGCGGTTTATCAACTAATAGCCAAGAATAAATTTACTGATATTATATCAGCCAGTGAGAATACATTCAACATTGATAGCCTGGTATAATGATGCTGTATGCATTTAACATGCTGCTGATGCTGTAGATTAGTGCTGTGTAAAAGTATTTGCCCAATTTCCTGTAATAATGCCTACTTGTCACATGTGGTTTCATATCTTTAGACAAAATGTAATGGTAGACAAAGGGAAACTGCGTAAAAACAACGCAACACATTTTTAAAATGGTTTAATTTATTTAATGAAGAAAGTCATAACGCCCATATCTCCCATGTGCCCCTTTAGTTACACATCAGATTCCGTTGACTGAACCCAAATTGATTGCATCCAGGCCTGGTGAATCTAAACCTCACTCATGTTGAACCTTACTGTCAGACTTAAGCAGTCACCAAGCACTCTATGCCACAGTGACAGGCTTTCGGAAATGCCAGAAGAGACGCGTGAAGTTGCTGAAATATATCTGTCTGGAAAGGGTTACAAAACCATTTCTGAGGTTCTGGGACCGCTGTTCGAGCCCAGTGCTTGAAGCGGTGGTGTATCTTCCCAGGAGTTAGCCGGCCTACCAAAATGTCTCAAAGGGCCCAGTGACACATCATCCAGGAAGTCGCTAAAGACCCCAGAGGAACGTCCCAAGAACTGCAGGCCTCTCTAGCCTCAGCTAACATCAGCGCTGTTGACTTCGCAATGAGAATGAGACCGGACAAAAATGGGATTCATCAAGGCGGAAACCAAGAGAAATGCCAATGCTGGTCTCACATCTGCACCTGGGTGATCCCCCAAGCCTTTTTGGATAATGTTTGATAGACAGAGGAGTCAAATTTATAACCTTTTTGTTTTCGGATGACAGGGGTGTGGCAGTTCGTGCTCCGAAACCTACCAGCTTGTCTGAATTAAAGCAGTTCTGCGAAAAAGTTGCCCTACTGCATTGCGAAGGACTGATATCTAATTATAGGAAGCTTTTGGTTAAAAGTAATGTAACCAGTTAAGATTAAGGGGGGCAATTACACTTTTGCATGGGTGATATGGGTGTTTGATAACTTGAAATAACATGAAAGAATAATTAGAAACATCTGATCTGTCACTGTACTGGGACTCACTCGCCCTCCAGACCCGGGCTTTGCTGCCTAATACACAGGGTGAAATATTTTGATAGACAAATAATTAGTTGCATTTTTTCCATTCATTATTGGATTCAAACCTGCAGCATTCGCTTTCTGGCTTTGAACCTGTTCCACTCGGGTCAATTATTGGTTTACAGCCCTAATTCTTTCCTCTCTCCTTTTGCATGGATAATTATTCATTGTAAACAATGCATGGCGCAATGCTTTAGTCTATATATTAAAGCATTTCTCAAAGGGAAAAAGAGTAAATGGATTATTTTCCGAGCATGTCACCATGTTGCCCCCCACTTAAGGCGTGTGCGTGTGCGTGTGCGTGTGCGTGTGTGTGTGTGTGTTTACTAATGTCATTTGAGTGATCCCTGTTTTCACTCTGTTCCATTTATATTTAAATGTCTAAGGGCATCCATAGTGACTTACAAAGCCTCCATTTTATATGCATTCTGAACAAACATTATTATTTCATATTTATTGTATAATACAGTGTTGAGAGATGGGGGAAAAATGGGAGTGAGAGAGGAAGACATGCAATAAATGTCGGGCAGCCGGGATTCGAACCTCTGAAGTTGCGGCTCGCGATAAGCATGTGGACAGTGCTCTACAGCCTGCGCCACCGAGACACCCCAACATTCTGAGGCGATTTGTGTTAAGTACCCTGCTGATGGGTACAGTGGCTTTCCCACCTGGGAATCAAACCTGCGACCCCTGAGGTGCAGTCCCAGCTCCCTAACCTTTGCACTGTGCTGTAATGGAGCAGGTCGGATCAGATGATGGCTGCTAGCAGATGTAACTCCTGGTGCTATGAAAAGAGACCTGCTATACCAGATCAATGGTACAGAAAGGTTGTGGAACGGTAGTGCTTGAAATGTTTGAGGTGCACTAGGTTGCAAAGAGAGTTGTCAACGCGCCCCGTCCATAGGAACGTTTGGGGGGGGGGGGTCTTGCTATTGAGCGGGGGGTGGAGACCGCCCCACAAATCCTCCCAGATTGACCGAGCTGGGCAGGCAGTCCTCACGACCAGCGTCAGAAGGCACTTCATGTCTGGACAGTGGCATGTTTGGGTCTAATATTTCCTAATGTACTGGAATGAATGGGAGAATCACAATGCGTGTCAGGATGTGTATGTATCCTAATGCGTATTGTGCCAGGCCGGAAGTTGGCTTTGCAGGTTCTACTAATGCAAATGGGAGTCCGTGTTGCTGAATTGCTGTGCCGACTAACTCAGTCCCGTCTGCTGCTGCATTGCTCACAAGTTGAACCCTCGGCGTGGCGGGATAATAGTTTTCCCTGATGATGGTAATGTGGCTGGTGATCCCTGGGGTTAATGGCTTTATGCTGTGGGGTCTGAAATGACCACAGCAGGCCAGCCTCTCTGGAGGCACGTCCCCCTGTGGCTCCGTCCCGGGCTGTGTGCTGGGAGATGACAGGGCGGGGCTGGGCATTTCGGCGGTTTGATCAGCGCCGTTCTTTTTCTGTCTCCGGAGGGACTTGAATGTTGGGTTTTGGGTGGGCGGTTGGAAATGAGTTGCGGCGGAATTGGATAATAAATCCGATCCTTTTTGACGGAGCAGGTCTGAGGTGTTCTCCCCCAGATGTGTCTCTCGTTTTATGCTCATGCAGTCCAGATAGCAGACCCGTCTTATGCCCATGCGTCTACTTGCATGTGCATGAACTGTAGCTCCTATTCCTGCCATTTGGAGCGTTCTGCGCACTGTCTGTTGTACAGCACCGGACTACAGAGCTAGGAGCGGCCATGTGGAGCAGCGGTCAGGAAGCTAGGTTCTGGGCCTAAGAGCAGCAACGTGGACTCGCGGTCGGGATGTTGGCTTCAGGACCTGAGGCTTAGCGCGTGGCGGCTTGTCCCGGAAGCCCCGCCGGATTTCAGCGCTCCCCGGCTCCTGCTCCCCCTGCTGGACGGAGGGCGCGGGCGCGCTCTGAAGCCGTGCTCTCGCGCTCTGAAGCCAGGCTCTCACGCTCTCGCGCGGTCGGCAGACGCCGCCGCCCAGTCATCGCACACGCGAACGGGTTCCGGGGCGCAAGCGCCCCTCTGAAACCATAGTAACTGAGTCACGGCTGAGTCATATGACCACGGCTCGCTCTCGGAGCCGCAGGTGAAGAAGCAGATTTTTTTTATCCTGCCTATTCTCAGGGCTCTCGGGCCTGCGAGCGGCTCTTGGCTGGGTGCGCGGCCTGCGCATCGGGGCGGATCTCTCCGCTCTCCTCGCCCCGTGATGTCACCGTGATATCGACGGGGGAGGGAGGTCGGCGGAGGACTTTCTGTGCTCGTACTTTCTGTCCACGTGGTTGCGCCCGTCCCCCACCTCCGAAAAGGAAAAGTCCAGAGCAGTTTGGGCTTGATCTTGAGACAGATTTTGGTGATGACTACAGAAATGAGAATTTGCTAGTCGCCCTAGGCGCCCTTGGCGAGGTGGAGACGGAGCGGTTGTGTGTACTGTTCCTGCGGCACGGCGTTTCAGTTTGTGTGCATGAAGTTTCTGTCATGGTTTCTGTTTTCACGTCTTCTGTAATTCAGTCTGTGTGTTCCTGTGATTCCGGGCCGTTAAATTCAGTTTCATTGTGTGCGTGTGTATCGCAGAGGCAGCACACTGTGGTTAGTCTGGTGTGTTGTGTGTGCGGATCTGTGTTTGCGTTGTGTGTGTGTCTGTGGGTGTGTGTTTTTCAGTGTGTGCGGATCTGTGTTTGCATTGTGTGCGTTTGTTTGTGTGTGCGTGCGTGCGTGTGTGCGTGCGTGCTTGTGTGTGTATGGATCTGTGTTTGCATTATGTGTGTGTGTCTGTGGGTGTGCGTTTGTGTTTTTCAGTGTGTACGGATCTGTGTTTGCATTGTGTGCGTTTGTTTGTGTGTGCGTGCGTGTGTGCGTGCATGCGTGCTTGTGTGTGTGTGGATCTGTGTTTGCATTATGTGTGTGTGTCTGTGGGTGTGTGTTTGTGTTTTTCAGTGTGTGCGGATCTGTTTGCATTGTGTGTGTGTGTGTGTGTGTGTGTATGCGTGTGTGTGGACCTGTGTTTGCTTTAGTGTGTGTGTGTGTTGTGTGTGTGTGTGTGTGAGAGTGTGTGTTTGTGTGTGAGTGAGTGTGTTTGGATTATAGTGTGAGTGTGTTTGGATTATAGTGTGTGAGTGTGAGTGTGAGTGTGAGTGTGAGTGTGTAGCGGTGCGGCCCTGTTTCCCTCTCTCTGCAGCGGCTGTCATCTCAGCTGCCTGTGCCTGGGTGGGCCCTCCTTCCTCTTTCATTCCATTTCCTGTTTCACTGTTCTTGGGCTGACGGGAAGTGTAGCTCTGTCAGGCCAGGCCCGCAGTCTTCAGTAATGACTCAGTGTATTACTTTACGCGCTCTTTACTGCAAATCCTCAATTAGAAACCTGCAGCTCCTCTCTTTGAAAATCACTTTCCTGCAGTATTGAGCTCACCATGTTCTTTAAGGCAGTGAAGGGGGGGTGGATGCGATATGAGTACAAATGTCCTGTTGCCAGTGTTGTCTTTAAATCGCTTCTCCAATGTATATTATTATTATTATTATTATTATTATTATTATTATATAAAAATGAAATATTTAGTTTGCGGTGAATGGGTTAGGGTTTGGTGTACCGCTGTCTCAGAGGTGGTGGTAATCACACGGTCTTTAAGCAGATCTGTGTGTTGATGTTTCTGCTGGGCGAGGGGTCCCCCCCCCCACGCTGGGACGTGTGCGCTGAGCGACAGTCGCGTGTTCTGCACCCCTCCTGAGCCCCCAACTCCGCTCGTCTCCTCCTGTCGGTCCGCGTGCTCCCGCACGCTCCCTCTGGGATCCATTCTGGTTCTGAATCCGTTTCCACGGTAGTGCGCGTGTACCCGTGCGCCCGCGTCTGTGCCGTGGTGGGAATCGGCTCTTAGCAGTCAGGGGTAATGCTAGTGCACTCTGTGGGCTGATGCTCTGTGATACAGACGCTAGGGGCTGCCGGGTCGCTCCCCCCCCCGGTAGAGTCGCTGCTTGTGCCCCCTGAGTGAGCGCCGCGCTCCCAGACCCAGTCCAGCCTGTGCCAGCTGGACGCGGCCCCTCAGCGGCAGCGCGTAATCGGCTGTGCGCTGCTCGGGGCTCTGGGAGCGGGTCGGGTTATAGCGGTGTTTGTTTGTTGCTCTAGCGACTCCTGCTAGCCGCCCGGCAGCGCGCGGACGGCTCTCTCAGAGAGCGCAGCGGCGGGTTTCCCCCTCCCGCGCTCTCCGTGCGAGGCCGGGGCCCTGCGGTGCGCTGCTTGACGTGCACACGCCCACGTGCACGGCTCGCGCGCACGCCCACGTGCACGGCTCGCAAACGGGACATTCCGCGTTCCGGAAGCGAAGGCCGCGGCTGAGTCCGAAATCGCACGCTTCGCAGCGCTGCTCTTACTACTATTTCAATGAAAATCAGCCTGAGGTTTAGTACGGGCAGTATGCTAGTATGCGGTTTTTTCGGACGCAGCCCTTGTTTTTGCTGTAGTGGCTCCGTATTGGAGCCCCCTCCCCCCTGCTGCCTTTCTCTTGATGATGGGGGACCTGGGGCCAGTTCAGCTCTATGATCAGCTGATGGGCCAATGGGGCAAACCACTAACTAATGATCAGCATACACCTCTAAGCCTGGCTGAGGGTGACCTGCACCACACAGGCTGCTGCGTTATGAGCCATTTTTATGTGAATCCGCCCCTCAGAGTTCAGGTTTAGGGTGTTTCTCGTGGACAAGAGTGGCTTTTGACGGTCAATCTTGAAAGTGGCTGTTTACAAGACGGCCCGTCTCTGTGGTGGTGAGGAGCAGGCTTCCTCTCATTGTCATTCTGTGTTTGTCCGCCCTGTGGTTAGCGTTGCAGTACCCAGCCACTTCCTTTTTTTATTTTATTTTTTTTTGAATGTTGCCTCTAAGACGGTGAGCCTTCTGCTGCAGTGAGCGTCTGTCTCTAAGCAACAGAGATGTTATTAATGCCTGTCCCTCACCTCCCCCCCTCCCCCCCCTCCTCCTCCCCTGCGCTCAGCTCTGCGTGAGCGTCGCTGTGGTAGCGTCTCGCTGGTGCTCAGCAGATGGGTCACGCGTGTAGCGTGTAGCGTGTAGTCGCCTGTCGGCCTGTCGCTCACTCCGGCGTGTTCGTCGCGTGTTCGCCGTAATCACGCGTGTTCGCCGTAAACACGCGTGTGGCGTCACAGAAACTCGGCGACCTGCGACTTGCGTGCGAGGAACAACAAGCGTTCCGCTGGGAAATGAAAAACCCAGCGCCGCGAGATGAATTCACACGCTGACCGCCGCTGAGGCCCGGGAGAGGCCTGCGGGTCTTCTCGGGTTGTTCTTCTCGGGTCTTCAGTCACTTCCTGGATGAGTTGTCACTGCGCTCGCATGCTTAGGCCTTTAAGCTCCCCGAGGAACGTGGGCCGGCGACGAAACCCCTCCCTCCTCTCTCCGGGCCTGTGCCCTCCGCTCCCGTCGTTGCCGTGCCAGCCCTCGAGTCGTCACTGCGTCCGTTGCGAAAAACTTTGTCGGGGCTGGAAGAAGGTTCGCCGCTGTCCCGCGTCTTCTCCGTCAGGGATGAAAAGGAGGGTCACTGTGGTTTGATTGAGTCCCAGGCCCTTTGGAGTGGCCCCGTCATTCGAACCCCGTGGTGATGAAACGGACTGCTCATGCTTGGCAGCCCACCAGTCTGTCTGAAGGCGGCCCTGCCGGGGAGAGTGGGCTGACATTCCTCCGCAGCAATGAGAACCACGCGTCAAATCATAGCGAGCATTTGGTTGCAATTATTTCAGCTCAACGTTGTGCAGCCGGTTGCTAACTTTCATTGGGCAATTACTTCACAGGGATGATATGGGCGTGTGATAACTCTTTCCATTATGCAAACAAAATAATAATTTTTTAAATGTGTTTTGTTTACTTTGAATGTGGTTTGTCTGAAGCTCTGAAAACCGTTCAGTGTGACTGATGCGCAATAACAGAGGAAATGAGGAAGAGGGCCGATGCTTTTTCATGCCGCAGTATATGATTATTCCGTCTGAGTTCTTGCACTCACGGTTTTTCTCAGTTTTCGTACATGCGTTTCGTACACGCAGCCACCAGACCTGTGTGTGTAACCGTGTTGGGTTCTTGCAGGCTAACGCACAGACCCACTTGCGTGTAGAAATAGGTTTTTGTGTGCATACATTGGAGGAAGAGGGTTTGTGCTGCAGGGCGAGATGACAGGAACTAGCACATGTGCTGATAAAGGGCAGTGTGGTCTCTTCCTTATGTTTTATTTCAGTTTCCTAATCGGCCCCTTCTGCTTGTCATTGCTCAGCTTCTGTTCAATTTCTGTTTCGTCCCCCACAAATACTTCAGAATAGAAACATTTGCTTGTAAAAGCCGACTTCCTGTTTGCACAGTTGTCTATGTCTTTTTCTGGTTCAGCTGCATAAGGGTAGGGCCAGGCCCTTTAAGCCCTCAATGTACGATGTGTCTGCTTGGTGTAGCCCTATAGAGCTAGGTGTGCCATTACCTCTGATACCTGCTCTACCTTAGCTTGGTTTGTCATACTCCCTCTGCCCACCTGCTCTAGTCACATGAGCCATACCGTTTGGGATTACTTGTACCTCTGCAGAGAAGTGTATACCTGCAGTTGTGTTGATTGAGTGCTCGCTCTGTTTTATATAGCCCTGCATGTCTCAGTATAAATGTCTGTGGCTTATGCTGAGCGCTAGTACACTTCTCTGGCTGTTGTTTTTGTTTGTTTGCATGTTTCTGTGTGTGTGTGTGTGTGTGTGTGCGTGCCTGTGCGTGTGTTTAGGAATTGAAGCCATATGTCTGAATCTGGCAGTACTTCAGCGGGGCGTGCGTGGTTAGCCGTTCCGAGTCGGGGGTTGTTTTTTTCCGTCTCTCTTAACGAGCGGCCCGGTGCAGGCCGGGCAGCCCTCATGCACGTTGTGAGTGTGGATGTTTTCCCTCTGAACCCTCGGCAGGTCCTGGAGAACTTCTCCGACGCCCCGATGACCCCCAAACAGATCCTGCACGTCATACAGACCAAGGGCCTGAAGGAGATGAGGTACCCCCCCCGCCCCGGCCCTCCTCGGCTCGCCCGATTTTACACGCGCAGCGGGGAGATAACGTCTTTAATCACGCTCCTCTCTTCTTTTCTCTCCTCCCTCCCTCCCTCCCTCCGTCCGTCCATCCACCTGTCCGCGGCCTTCCTGCGATGTCTCTTCCGGTCTCTAGAAGGTAAACTCCACCACGTTTTCGGACGTTGATTTCCCCGTCTGCGTGTCCTTTTTAATGTCTTCAGGAAACGTTTCTGTTGAAGTGCTGTGACACGACCTGTTTTGAAGTGGCACTGTGAAATGTACAGAGAAAGCACAGGCCGTAATAGCGGTGACACCCTACACAATAAAGTTTCAAGTTCATATAAAATTGTAAATATAAATTTAAACATGGAAGACGGCAGCAAACGTGACTCAAGTCCCCATGTTGGTGACGTCATGTGCCCTTTCTCTGGAGACTGTGCCGTTCTGTCAGTGTGAGGGGCTTTACCGAAATGAATAGATTAACTGAATAAAACCCTCCTGGCGGGGGTCTGTAGAATGACACCGTGGTGTACCCCAGCGTGATTGGCTGGGGCGCACATCCAGATTGTGGCGTCGCCATGCCAACAGCGCCCCGCTGCACGGTGTTGGTGTTCCCCCCACGCTGCTGTTCTGCCCCCCCCCACGCTGCTGTTCTGCCCCCGCCCACGCTGCTGTTCTGCCCCCCCCCACGCTGCTGTTCTGCCCCCGCCCACGCTGCTGTTCTGCCCCCCCCCACGCTGCTGTTCTGCCCCCGCCCACGCTGCTGTTCTGCCCCCCCCACGCTGCCTTCCTGCCTCTCGCACTCACACGCCCGCTGGCCTCTCTGTCCCTGCCTTACTGCCCTGTCAATTTGTAGTCTTTAGTGCTTTTGTCTGGGAGGCCACTGTGTGTGCACTGTCTGGCAGTGCAGGGTTCATCCAGCCTGTCTATTATGTAAAATGGGAAAGATTTGGCAAGGAATTATAATTTATTATTATTACTATTATTATTATTATTATTATTATTATTATTACTATTATTATTATTATTAATCCTTGCGTACCACCAGCTAAACATGGTAAATTGTAAATGCCATTTATATAGCGCCTTTATCCATAGCGCAGTACTGTTGATGCTTCTCAGTCACCCATTCATGCACACACTCACACACCAACGGTGATTTGCTGCCATGCAAGGCACCGACCAGCTCGTCAGGAGCATTTGGGGGTTAGGTGTCTTGCTCAGGGACACTTGGACACACCCAGGGCGGGATCGAACCAGCAACCCTATGACTGCCAGATGACTGACAGGGGAGGGGCATCATCATTATTATTATTATTATTATTATTATTATTATTATTATTGTTATTATTATTAATCCTTGCATAGTGTATCTCACAGCTTTACGTTGTCAGAGAGCCTCACTAAACGGCCTCTCTCCCTGCCTCTCCCTGCCCCAGTGGCACAGCCCCGCTGGCCTGCCTGGTGACCATGCTCCACTCGCAGGTTCGAGGGGACCGTGTGAAGAACAGCATCTTCTTCAAGCTCCCCGGCAGAATGAGTCTGTTCACCCTGAAGGTACTGTGACCCCCCTCATTTCCGTCTAGTGTCTACGGCGTCCTTCCCATTACTGCAGTATGGTTATTTAAAAACAAACAGCCCTTTTCACTCAGGTTTGGAGTTCCCGGTCGTAGTCATCAGCGCCCGTTGCTGCGGCCTCCGGTGGCGGGGAAGCCCGGCGCCCGGGGGCTTTCCGGGGTAGTCAGACTCGCACAGGCAGCCGCTGACGGCCCTTCTTGTGCGGCTCAGCGGTTGGCGTGTGAATGCCTGACTCACAACTTTAAAACGGTTGCATTTTAAATCTGTGTACGGCCCGCTGTGGGAGCACCCACTTTTGTGTGCTTACGAATTTATATAAAACACCTCTCCACAGGCAATGGCTATGCTAAAGGCTGCAGCTATCCCTCATTTACATTAAGATATATCCCCAGTCCTGTTTAGCGCACAGCGGCTCCAGTCCTGTTTAGCGCACAGCGGCTCCAGTCCTGTTTAGCGCACGACGGCTCCAGTCCTGTTTAGCGCACAGCGGCTCCAGTCCTGTTTAGCGCACGGCGGCTCCAGTCCTGTTTAGCGCACGACGGCTCCAGTCCTGTTTAGCGCACAGCGGCTCCAGTCCTGTTTAGCGCACGGCGGCTCCAGTCCTGTTTAGCGCACGGCGGCTCCGGTCCTGTTTAGCGCACGACGGCTCCAGTCCTGTTTAGCGCACGGCGGCTCCAGTCCTGTTTAGCGCACGGCGGCTCCGGTCCTGTTTAGCGCACAGCGGCTCCGGTCCTGTTTAGCGCACGGCGGCTCCGGTCCTGTTTAGCGCACGGCGGCTCCAGTCCTGTTTAGCGCACGGCGGCTCCAGTCCTGTTTAGCGCACAGCGGCTCCAGTCCTGTTTAGCGCACGGCGGCTCCAGTCCTGTTTAGCGCACGACGGCTCCAGTCCTGTTTAGCGCACGACGGCTCCAGTCCTGTTTAGCGCACAGCGGCTCCAGTCCTGTTTAGCGCACGACGGCTCCAGTCCTGTTTAGCGCACGGCGGCTCCGGTCCTGTTTAGCGCACAACGGCTCCAGTCCTGTTTAGCGCACGACGGCTCCAGTCCTGTTTAGCGCACGGCGGCTCCAGTTCTGTTTAGCGCACGACGGCTCCAGTCCTGTTTAGCGCACGGCGGCTCCAGTCCTGTTTAGCGCACGGCGGCTCCAGTTCTGTTTAGCGCACGACGGCTCCAGTCCTGTTTAGCGCACGGCGGCTCCGGTCCTGTTTAGCGCACAGCGGCTCCAGTCCTGTTTAGCGCACAGCGGCTCCAGTCCTGTTTAGCGCACAGCGGCTCCAGTCCTGTTTAGCGCACGGCGGCTCCAGTCCCGTTTAGCGCACGGCGGCTCCAGTCCCGTTTAGCGCACGGCGGCTCCAGTCCTGTTTAGCTCACGGCGGCTCCAGTCCTGTTTAGCGCACGGCGGCTCCAGTCCTGTTTAGCGCACGGCGGCTCCAGTCCCGTTTAGCGCACAGCGGCTCCAGTCCCGTTTAGCGCACAGCGGCTCCAGTCCTGTTTAGCGCACAGCGGCTCCAGTCCTGTTTAGCGCACGGCGGCTCCAGTCCTGTTTAGCGCACAGCGGCTCCAGTCCTGTTTAGCGCACAGCGGCTCCAGTCCTGTTTAGCGCACAGCGGCTCCAGTCCTGTTTAGCGCACGGCGGCTCCAGTCCTGTTTAGCGCACAGCGGCTCCAGTCCTGTTTAGCGCACAGCGGCTCCAGTCCTGTTTAGCGCACAGCGGCTCCAGTCCTGTTTAGCGCACAGCGGCTCCAGTCCTGTTTAGCGCACAGCGGCTCCAGTCCTGTTTAGCGCACAGCGGCTCCAGTCCTGTTTAGCGCACAGCGGCTCCAGTCCTGTTTAGCGCACGACGGCTCCAGTTCTGTTTAGCGCACGACGGCTCCAGTCCTGTTTAGCGCACAGCGGCTCCAGTCATCCGGTGATCAGCACACAGGTCAGCCCTCCATTCCGATCAGCGCTCCATTCCGATCAGCGCTCCATTCCGATCAGCACCCAGATCAGCACTCCATTCTGATCCCACAAAATTCCGATGTGGTGGTTTTGTAATGGACTGCTTTAATTGGACAGTTAAGAGCTGAGAAAAACTGAAGAGCGGCAGACCCTGCAGCTCTCCAGGACGAGGCCTGCAGACCCCTGTGTTAAACCAATCAGAAGCCTCAGACCCCTGTGTTAAACCAATCGGAAGCCTCAGACCCCTGTGTTAAACCAATCAGAAGCCTCAGACCCCTGTGTTAAACCAATCAAAAGCATCAGAGCATTGGCTTTGGCTCATGAGTAGTACCATCTTAAATATTAAGTTCTTGTTTGATTATTGGCTGCCAGTTCTTGGCATCAAGATACAATTATTCACTGCCAATCATCAGATTGATAGCTACCATTATTCCCAAGAACATTTGTCTTGACATTGATGCCATCATTTTTATTTTTTTATTTTTTTTATCAATGTCAGATGTAGAGTAGTGTTGTAATGCATTACATAAGGACGTCTTGCGCTGTGAGCTGCTGCCGGGGGAAGCTCTTGTAAAGCCTCTCGTTTGTGCTCCTGCAGAAGAACGCCCTCCAGTGGACAAAGAGTGCGGCTGCTCCAGATCCCGTGGACGCTGTGGTGGGGGCCGGCCCGGGGGCGGGGCCCGGGGAGGGGGCGGAGCAGGAGAGCTGTGACTCCATGGAGACGGTGGCTGCGGGCGGAGAGAATGACGGTGAGTGCATCTCCCGCCCCCTGATTGGGTTACAGGGGCATCTCCCGCCCCCTGATTGGGTTACAGGGGCATCTCCCGCCCCCTGATTGGGTTGCAGGTGCATCTCCCTCCCCCTGATTGGGTTACAGGGGCATCTCCCGCCCCCTGATTGGGTTACAGGTGCATCTCCCGCCCCCTGATTGGGTTACAGGGGCATCTGCCGCCCCCTGATTGGGTTACAGGGGCATCTCCCGCCCCCTGATTGGGTTACAGGTGCATCTCCCGCCCCCTGATTGGTAGACGGTTACAGTAGGGTTGAGGTGTGGACACAAATTCACTTTCTTTCAGATTATTTGTCTGAATCTTAGCATTTGAAAATTGGTACCAGTGTCATGTACATTTCTAATTTAACAGTCATTTATCCTCTTATTACCTTTTAAAATTCAAATGCTTCCAAATTATTGTAATTCTCAGAATCATAAAAGGTCATTGTTATGGAGTACAGCCATTATATCGGGTCTGGACCTCGGCCAATGTGGACGCACCCCATCGATTTGCCCAGCCAATGTTCTGCAGGAGGAATGTGCTCATGAGCCATATCCAGGAAGCGGCTGTTGCCATGGTCACCAGCGCACAGGAACATCTGGAAGTGGCAGCGCGTAGGAACATCTGGAAGTTGTGCGTGTGCGCTTTGTGTGTCCCGGCGGAAGCGTTCGGCATCCTTGGGGCGAGGGCCTGTTATAGATGTACTCCTTTTCTGAATGAACTTTTCTCTGACGTCCCCGGCAGGGCGGAGCGGGCCTGGGAAATGAAACCCTGCCCCTGTCGCAGAAGCTTGTATCCTCTTAACGCCTGAAAATCTGGTGAATTGCTGTTATTAAACAGGTTATAGCATTCAGTTTTTCCACATTTTACTCCCATCAGTCAGCTCTGTGTAAACCTGGATAGAAGTACCCCTGCTCTGCACTGCAGCCCTTGCACTGAGGGTCTTGGCCCTGAGGGGTGGCCTGTGGCGTAGTGGTTAAGGTACATGAGTGGGACACACAAGGTCGGTGGTTCTAATCCCCGTGTAGCCACAATAAGATCCGCACAGCCGTTGGGCCCTTGAACAAGGCCCTTAACCCTGCATTGCTCCAGGGGAGGATTGTCTCCTGCTTAGTCTAATCAACTGTATGTCGCTCTGGATGAGAGCGTCTGCCAAATGGCATTAATGTAATGTTGTGTAATGAGTCTGTAAGGGTTTCCGTAGTGATGATTGACAGCGTCTCCCTCTCTCCATCTCAGCGTCTGTAGATGAGACCTCCTCCAGCGCCTCCTGCTCCACCGAGCCACAAACCCGCCTCAGCCGCTCCGCACAGGTCAGCCTGCCCTGCTGTGTGTGTGTGTGTGTGTGTGTGTGTGTGTGTGTGTGTGTGTTTCTCTGTGTGTGTCTCTGTCTGTGTCTCTGTGTGTGTCTGCATGCATGTGTGTGTGTGTGTGCATGTGTGTGTGTCTGCGTGCTTGTGTGCGCATGTGTGTGTGTGTCTGCATGTGCGTGTGTGTCTGCGTATGCGTGCGTGTCTGCATGTGCGTGTGTGTGCGCGCGCGCGTCTGTCTGTCTGTCTGTATGTGTGTGTGTGCATCTGTGCACATTGACTGGGATCCCCAGTATTTTTCAGGCCGTCAAATTTGTTGGGAAATGTAGGATACATATTTAAACCCCTGAAATCCCTTTGCCGTTTCTGTGACTAGCTGGAGTCTGAATACCGACTAACTGGGCTTGAGCAGTCTTATTTGCCAATCATGGCTTCCAGTGTAGTTGTCTGGCTGTGCAAATGGTCAATGCTAATGCTAATGCTGATGCTACCAGGTGATTTTAGTGTTGATCATGGAAGATCACATGAACTTCCTGAAAGTGAAAGGCGTTTCTGCTACATATGCCAGTCCAGAGCAGGGCAGGATGTTTTTCCCAGAATATGGCCCGTTTTCAATTTCTGTGTGGAGTTAGCAGTATATTCTGTAGCTCTCCGTGACGGTGTGTGCTAGCTAACTTTCTCTCAGGGTAGCAGTGTGAGGTTCTCGCTCTCTGTGTGACAGTCTGGCAGTGTGAGGTTGCCAGGTCTGTGACGGTCTCTCTGTGACAGTCTGGCAGTGTGAGGTTGCCAGGTCTGTGACAGTCTGGCAGTGTGAGGTTGCCAGGTATGTGACGGTCTCTCTGTGGCAGTCTGGCAGTGTGAGGTTGCCAGGTCAGTGACGGTCTCTCTCTCTCTCTGTGTGGCAGTCGGGGAGGCAGAGGAAGAAGGCTGTGATGATGCCGCGTGTGGTTCTCACCCCCCTCAAGGTGAACGGGGAGCACGTACCTTCAGGTAAGCCCCCTCCTCCCCGTGCACGTGTGCGATAATATGATTTTATATCCAAAAAAGTACAGTTTCATTCAAATTCAAATGTAGCCTGTCATTTACAATTGTCCTTGCTTATTAATCATCTATATAAGAGTGTGATGCGTATTGTGTACCACCCAAACATCTGCAAAAAGTTTACATTTTTTAGTCCTACTTGATTTTAGAAATACTCAAACTACACGGTCCTGGAAAATGTAGGTAAGCTAGCTCTGGCCAACATTCGATATGTAGAATTTTTGGGTTTAATAAAATTATGAACAGTGGTTATACATAATTGTAGTCTTTATTCTTCAACTTGCCTACTTAGTAATGTTGCGTGCAACAAACACTTTCAGACCACAACACTGTGATTCCCTCCTCCTTTTCTGTGAACGGACTGATGTTAGAACTACAATAATTCAAGCTCATTGGTTGAAAATTGATTCTAATTGCCACAGCCAATTGCATTTCACCATCGGCGTGTTTATAGAGAAGGGGGAGGGATAAACAGTGTTGTGGTCTGAAGGTGTTTGTTGCTGCTATTCCTTTCTTGACCGTTAAAAGTCCGAAATTACCTTTAACTGTAAGAGGTCACTTGTGTTTAGCTCTTGGGCTCCAACCGTAGTGTATGTTTGCATCACCAGATGCGTATTGTGTACCACCCAAACATCTGGAAAAGTAATGTTTTAGTCCATATATGCTGAAAATTCTACTTGATTTCGCCATGATCATTGGACACACAAAGGTGACAGGATGTGCAGCTGAATTGACTGTCAGATTGTGTTGTTGAGCTCTTGGGCTCTGACCGGAGAGCATGTTTGTGTCGCCTCTGCCCAGGAACTGTGAAGCGTAGCCGGGGGGTGGAGGTGGACTTTGAGACGCCGGGGTCCATCCTGGTCAACACCAACATCCGCGCCCTCATCAACATGCGCACCTTCTCTGCCTTTCCCCCTGTCTCCCAGCAACAGCTCCTCCACCTGCTGCCCGAGGTGGACCGCCAGGTCAGCCCCTCTCTCTCTCTCTCTCTCTCTCTCTCTCTCTCTCTCTCTCTCTCTCTCTCTCTCTCTCTCACGCTCCCCCTCTCCCTTTCCCTCTCCCTCCCTCTCTCTCCCTCTGGCTTCCTCTCCCTCTCTCTCGCTCCCCCTCTCCCTCTCTCTCGCCCCCCCTCTCCCTTTCTCTCTGTCTCCAAAGTTGTCTGGTGGTTTTTGTGGGTTTTCGTTGAATCATCAGCCGGTGTAGGCCTTGGAAACAAGTTATGCGGATTCCTGGCACTTGAAACACTGGAAACCGGCAGACATTGTGGCCATGCAGGCCTCGAGTTCTTTGGTTACGAAGAATGAGCCCCTTTCCTGACCTTGGCTGACCTTATTAGCATCAGCTTGCTAGAAAAAAATTAATAATAAACTTTCCTGAAATCAGCTAATTCTGCTTTTCAGCATTGGATTTTCAGTGCAGTACAGGGTCTCATGATGTGTATACCCTCGCCGTGGGCATAAACCTTGTAATGATGACAACAATATTTAGTTGACACAAGGTGTTATCTTCATGTCTGCAAAATAAAATAGCAGAGGTTTTCCTACTGTAGTTGGGATGGGGTCTGTCTGTGGGTTAGGGAATTTCTAATCTCCCTGTCCCCTGTCTGTGGGTATGGGTGTTTATAATCTCCCTGTGGGTGAGGGTGTTTATAATCTCTCTGTGGGTGAGGGTGTTTATAATCTCTCTGTGGGCATGGGTGTTTATAATCTCTCTGTGGGCATGGGTGTTTATAATCTCCCTGTGGGTGAGGGTGTTTGTAATCTCTCTCTGGGTGAGGGTGTTTATAATCTCCCTGTGGGTGAGGGTGTTTGTAATCTCTCTCTGGGTGAGGGTGTTTATAATCTCCCTGTGGGTGAGGGTGTTTGTAATCTCTCTCTGGGTGAGGGTGTTTATAATCTCTCTGTGGGTGAGGGTGTTTATAATCTCCCTGTGGGTGAGGGTATTTATAATCTCCCTGTGGGTGAGGGTGTTTATAATCTCTCTGTGGGTGAGGGTGTTTATAATCTCCCTGTGGGTGAGGGTGTTTATAATCTCTCTGTGGGTGAGGGTGTTTATAATCTCTCTGTGGGTGAGGGTGTTTATAATCTCCCTGTGGGTGAGGGTGTTTATAATCTCCCTGTGGGTGAGGGTGTTTATAATCTCCCTGTGGGTGAGGGTGTTTGTAATCTCTCTGTGGGTGAGGGTGTTTGTAATCTCCCTGTGGGTGAGGGTGTTTGTAATCTCTCTGTGGGTGAGGGTGTTTGTAATCTCTCTGTGGGTGAGGGTGTTTGTAATCTCCCTGTCCCTCTCTCTCCAGGTGGGCGCTGACGGTATGGCTCGTCTCAGCAGCTCTGCGCTTAACAATGAGTTCTTCACGCACGCCTCTCAGAGCTGGAAGGAGAGACTGGCAGAAGGTGAGGGCAGTAGCCCCCATTAGTCCCCTTTACTGAGGGACTGAGTCCCCTTAGTCCCCGTTACTGAGGGACTGAGTCCCCTTAGTCCCCTTTACTGAGGGACTGAGTCCCCTTAGTCCCCTTTACTGAGGGACTGAGTCCCCTTAGTCCCCTTTACTGAGGGACTGAGTCCCCCTTAGTCCCCTTTACTGAGGGACTGAGTCCCCCTTAGTCCCCTTTACTGAGGGACTGAGTCCCCCTTAGTCCCCTTTACTGAGGGACTGAGTCCCCCTTAGTCCCCTTTACTGAGGGACTGAGTCCCCGTTAGTCCCCTTTACTGAGGGACTGAGTCCCCGTTAGTCCCCTTTACTGAGGGACTGAGTCCCCGTTAGTCCCCGTTACTGAGGGACTGAGTCCCCGTTAGTCCCCGTTACTGGGGGGACTGAGTCCCCCTTAGTCCCCTTTACTGAGGGACTGAGTCCCCTTAGTCCCCTTTACTGAGGGACTGAGTCCCCTTAGTCCCCTTTACTGAGGGACTGAGTCCCCCTTAGTCCCCGTTACTGAGGGACTGAGTCCCCCTTAGTCCCCTTTACTGAGGGACTGAGTCCCCCTTAGTCCCCTTTACTGAGGGACTGAGTCCCCCTTAGTCCCCTTTACTGAGGGACTGAGTCCCCCTTAGTCCCCTTTACTGAGGGACTGAGTCCCCTTAGTCCCCTTTACTGAGGGACTGAGTCCCCCGTAGTCCCCTTTACTGAGGGACTGAGCCCCCTTAGTGCCCTTTACTGAGGGACTGAGTCCCCCTTAGTCCCCTTTACTGAGGGACTGAGTCCCCCTTAGTCCCCTTTCGGGATATCAGGATTGATATTTCTTTGGAAATGAAAATGGTCTTGTGGAATGGGTGCTGTGACGCATGTGTGCCACACAGGCGAGTTCACCCACGAGATGCAGGCCCGCTTCCGGCAGGAGATGGAGAAGGAGAAGAAAGTGGAGGCGTGGAAGGAGAAGTTCTTTGAAGAATACCATGGCCAAAGGTAAAAAAAAATCAACGAAAATAAAATGTAGCTTTACTGAAGGAGAGAGAGTAATTCCGCAGGGAGCTGTGGCTACCTGCGTGCACCGTGGGGTCGCTGTGCTTTCCGAGGCAGGTCTCTCATCATGCATTTCAGTCATACCGCAGTGTGTAGTCAACGGGGAATTGCTTTGAACGCTGATGTTTTACAACTAATACGCACCGCGCCCCAGTTATCCACATCCACAGTCGATAGCCATGATTGACAGAACGCCTCCCACGCTGTCGAGCGTCGCGTTCCTCTCATAGTGTCACGGTGAGGTGGAGCGTCTCCACGACGACGCTGCTCTGTCATGCTCTGTCATGCTCTGTCTGTTGTATGTTCTATGTACACACAAGCGCTAGCTTCGTTTAGCTACATGCACGCTTTTGTGAGCTAGGTCTCTAGGTTAGCTACTTAGCAACTGCAAGCTATGGACGTGATATCTCATGTTGTTAATCAAGGAATAAAAAACAATGACTACAAGGTATGTAGTCACCTTTCTCATGTAGAAATATTCCCCTGATGATCCTGAGTTGAGGTTGGATGAGGGCCACACTCAGTGCGATGCTGTTGCTGAATTGAAAGGGTACAACAACTTGTATGATTAGTCAGGTGATTGGGCCTAATCGATCCCCACAAGAATATCATGAATAATGAAAGTTTAAATCTCTGTGGATCATATGCTTTAGAAGTAATGTTGATCCAGAACGCATCTCGATATTGTGAAATGATATTGTTTATGTTCAAAGATTTTATGACCGATGACTGTAGAGGTGACTTCGGCCTCAGCTGTTGGGACAGTGTTGGGTTCTGCAGTGTTCTAACCTCTGTACGCCTGTGTCTCTGTGTGTCTCTGTGTGTGTCTCTGTGTGTGTCTCTGTGTGTGTCTCTGTGTGTGTCTCTGTGTGTGTCTCTCTCTGTGTGTGTCTCTGTCTCTCTCTGTCTCTCTCTCTGTGTCTCTCTGTGTCTCTGTCTCTCTGTCTCTCTGTGTCTCTCTCTGTGTCTCTCTCTGTGTCTCTCTGTGTCTCTCTGTGTCTCTCTGTGTCTCTCTCTGTGTCTCTCTCTGTGTCTCTCTCTGTGTCTCTCTCTGTGTCTCTCTGTGTGTCTCTCCGCAGGTCGGGTCTGACGCGTGAGGAGTCCCTGAAGCTGACGGTGGGCGACGGCGGGGAGGCTGTGCTGCACGGAGAGGCCGCTGTGGCTGTGCCTGGCGCGGCGGGGCCGGCCGTGGCCCCGAAGCGGCGCAGCGTGGGCCGGCGGCGGCGGGACGGGCGCATGCGGCGCCGGTCTCAGGCGGACCTGCGACGCCGGGCCAGACGCACGCTGTGCAAGCCCCCGCTGGCCCCTCTGCCCGAGCCCGTCGACAAGCAGCCGCCCCCCCTGGACACGCCGGCCGCGCCCGCCACCCCGCCGCCCGCCTCCTCCCCCCCGCCCCCGGGGGAGCCCGTCCCCCCCGGCCCCGCCTCCCAGCCCCTCCCCGGCCCCGCGCCCAGCCCCGCCCCCTCCCCCGCGGCGCCGGAGCCCGAGCCCGAGGCCTCGCCCCGGCTGCTCCCCGAGACGCCCGTCCCCGCCGCCTCCTCCTCCTCCTCCTCTTCCTCGCCCTCCTCCTCCCCCTCCTCCTCCTCCGACCGGCAGGGCGTTTTCGTGCCCAGCTCCGACCCGCCCTCCGCCGGCGCCTCTCTCGCCGACCCGCTGGACCAGGAGGCGTCCGTCTCCACGGCCGCGGGCAGCCCCGCCCTCAGCCCCGCCCCCAGCCCCGCCCTCAGCCCCGCGCCCAGCCCCAGCCCCGCCCCCAGCCCCGCCCAGGCCAAGGACCAGAAGAGGAAGGGGGAGGAGCCACACACCTTCACCTGCTTCCCCGAGAAGAGGCCGCGGGTGGATGATTGTCAGTCCTTTCGTAACACAGTTGACTGTGTTCACTCCGAAAAGCCACAGCCCGCCACGGAGGAGCCTAAGGTCCCGCCTATCCGGGTACGCACCCGTCAGTTTGGGGGGCTGTAATGTGGGAAAGCATCTCACCATTTCTTAGACAACTATTTAGCTTAGCAAAGTGTGGACTAAAGTGGGATAATTGAGACAATCTAAATGCTGTTTGTGTTTTGATGGCAAACTAGGGCCGGACAATTACGTTTCACTTGTAATCAATGAAAAAAAATCATATTTTCTGTACTCTAGAAATTTGATTATAGCAAAGGACAGTGAATCTCCCTGTGAAGACATTAACTGAATGGGGGTGGCTGGTCAGACCAGAACTATCTTTTGGTTTGGTTTTTGTGATCCAACCAAACTTTTTGTCATGTGAAGTGATTCTATCACCACCCTGCTGTAAAATCACTTTTGTTTAACACAACTGCAATTGTTCTAATCAATATTACTCAGCCAGAAAAGCAACCTGAAGGCAACACTGATGACGGCGGTTGTTTAACCATTCTCTCTCCCTCTCCCCCCCTCTCTCTCTCCCTCCGTTCCTCCCCCCAGATCCAGCTCTCCCGAATCAAGCCCCCCTGGGTTAAGGGGCCGCCAACCTACCAGATCTGCCCCCGCATCGTGCCCCCGGGGGAGGGCTCCCGGCGGGGCGGCACCGGGGCGCGGACCCTGGCCGACATCAAGGCGCGGGCGCAGCAGGCGAGGGCCCAGCGCGAGGCCGCTGCTGCTGTTGCAGCCACTGGAGACGGGGCGGGGCCCGGCGGGGGCGGGGCGGGCCCGGGGGGTGGGGGCGGTGCTGCAGTACCGGATCGCGGCGGCGGGAGGCGCTCCCGGGAGCACCCGGGCCCCGTCGAGCCGGGAGGAGAGCGGCCGGCCCCGGGACCTGCTGCGGAGCCTCATCAGCCAGGAGCACAACTACTGCTGCCCCACGTAGAGCCCGCCCGGCCGCCGGGCCCCGAGGACGCGCAGGGCTCCGCGCCTCCCTCCCCGCCGCCGCCTCCTCCTCCTCCTCTGGCGGGCGGGCGGTCGGAGGAGGCCCCCGTGGAGGCTGAGCCCGGCCCCGCCCCGTCGGACCCCGCCCCGCCCGTCGCCATGGACACGGAGCCCGCCGCGCCGTCGGAGAAGTGGCGCCACGACGCGGCGGCCCCGGATCGGCCGGCCTCGCCCCGCGCCCTCCCCCCGGCTGCAGACGGGGGCGGCTCCCCGGCCCCCGCGGCCACGCCCGACCCCCTCCCTCAGCTCGAGGCGGACGCCGTCAGGAACCCCGCCGCGCCCGCCCAGATGCCGGAGGGGGAGCCGGCCGTGGCCCCGGGCGTGGCACAGGGCACGGACTCCCGCAGGGTGGCTGTGGCCCCCGGCAGCCCGCCGGTGAGGGCCGGGGCGAGCGATGACGAGGGGGACCGGCCCAGCGCCGGGGGGCGCTCCCTGGGCCGGCCGGAGGAGGACACGGGCGCCCACAGCGACTCCACCGAGACCGCCTCCGACTTCGAGAACGAGGGGTCGGAGGAGGGCCCCTGTGGCTGGGGGCCCGAGTCGGACTCCACGGGCGTCGGCCTCTGCACCCCGAGCGTCATCCAGGTGTGCGCGCCCGATAGGGCCAGCCACCGGCCGCTCGGCCACGCCTCCCAGAGCCAGTCCGTCATCCACACCCACGTCACCCACGCTGTGCACAGCCAGCCGGTCATCCAGGCCTGCCCGCCCAGCGCCCTCCAGAACCAGCCCATCCTCCAGGCCTGCCCACCCAACGCCCTCCAGAACCAGCCCATCCTCCAGAACCAGCCCATCCTCCAGGCCTGTCCCCCCAACGCCCTCAAGAACCAGCCCATCCTCCAGGCCTGCCCACCCAACGCCCTCCAGAACCAGCCCATCCTCCAGAACCAGCCCATCCTCCAGGCCTGTCCCCCCAACGCCCTCCAGAACCAGCCCATCCTCCAGACTCCGCCCCCCAGCGCGCCACACAACCAGCCCGTCATACAGACGCCCGCCGCAAACGCCTCGCAGAACCAGCCAATCATACAGTCTCTTCCCTCGAGCGTTTCCCACAACCAGCCAATCAGGCAAACGCTTGCCTCGAACGCTCCCCAGAACCAGCCAATCATTCAGTCTCTTCCCTCGACTGCTCCTCAGAATCAGCCAATCATCCAGCCTCCTCCCTCCGGCGTGCCCCAGAACCAGCCAATCATCCAGTCTCGCCCGTCGAGCGCTCCCCACCCCGCGGTCCCGCCCCAGGCGGGCGTGGCAGCCCTGCCCCTGCAGGCGGAGCGGGAGAAGCCCTGCATGGGCGCCCCCAGGGGCCTGAAGGAGGCCGGCGCGTCGGCCAAACCCGAGCCGGATCCGCTCCGGATCCCCGGCAAGCCCGTCGCCGCGGACGACTGCCGCGCCCCGCCGAAGCTGCCCTCCTCCACCCCGCCCCGGAGGGGCCAGGGCCCGGCGCGGCCCGTGTCCTCGGTGGAGGCCAACAACCCGCTGGTCACGCAGCTGCTGCAGGGCAGCCTGCCGCTGGAGAAGGTCCTGCCCCCGCCCCACTCCGCCAGCAAGCTGGAGATCAACCGCCTGCCGCCCCAGGGGCCCGGGCCCCGGGGCCACGCCCCGCCGCCCCGCTTCAGGAGCCCCTCGGAGGCATGCGGGCCCCTGGAGCCGGCGGAGTTCTCGGCGCCGGGCCACCCCAAGCTGCCGGGCGTGGCGCGCTCCTCCCCCACGGCGGCGCGGGGCCTGGGGCCCGAGGGCCGGCCGGCGTGCCTGTACGAGGAGGCCTCGTCCCGCGTGGCCGCCGTGCAGCACTTCCTGTCCCAGCAGGGCGGCGTGGCCCCGGGCGCCGTGCCCGTCATCACCTCCCTGGCCTCCCGCCGGCCGGCCGACCTCAGCCAGACCGGCGGCCCCGTCTCCCGGGAGCACCCCGGCGCCCAGCCGCCCCCGGGCAGCGCCCCCGAACGGGCCCCGGGCGGCGCGGGGCCCCTGGCTCACTGCCGGACCACGCCCGACGCCCCCTCCCCGCCGCACGGTGACCTGTGCCCCTCCGAGGTCGTTCCCACCGTCAAAATAAACTGGCGGCCCAAGCCCCGCCCCCAGCTGTCCCCCGCCCCGCCGGCGGTGAAGAGTGAGGCGCCCCGCCCCCCCTGCCAAGCGCTCGCCAAAACCCCCCTGGGCCCCTTCGGGGGCGTCTCCAAAAAGGAGGCGCAGGACGGCTTCCTGTCGGTGGGGGCGGGCGGCGGGGCCATGGAGGGCCTGCTCAACATGGAGATGTCTCTGCTCCGCATGGCCAAAAAGGAGCAGGGCAAGGCGTACTCGCGCCCGGGGGACTCCTCCTCCTCCTCCCCCTCCCCTTCCTCCTCCTCCTCCTCCTCCTCTTCCTCCTCCTCCTCCTCCTCCCTGCCGTTCCAGGTGAGCCTGCAGCAGCAGCTGTACGGGAAGCTGCCCAAGCTGCAGGCGGGCGGGGCCGGGGCGGGCGGGGCGGGCGCGGGGTTCAGCTACACGGCCAACGTGTCGGTGGTGGACAGCAGCGGCTTCTCGCGGAACATTGCGGACGGCGTGCTGCAGCTGAGGCAGGGCGGCGGCCGGCAGAGCGCGGCGCTCAGCATCCAGGCCTTCGCCGACAGCGCCGCCGAGGAGGTGGCCTTCAAGTGCTCCTGCCGCCTCAAGGCCATGATCATGTGCCAGGGCTGCGGAGCCTTCTGCCACGACGACTGCATCGGGCCCTCCAAACTCTGCGTGTCCTGCCTGGTGGTCAGATAGTAGCGCCCCCCGACCCCGGCGCCGTGGACACTGCGGGCGGGCGGGAGGGCGGGCGGGGGGCGGGGACGGGACACTCGGGAGGGCGGTGCGGTCTTGTGTATAAAAAAAGAAAAAAAAAAAAAGAAAAAGAAAAAAAATTGGTCTGTATTTTTGTTGCATATTTTTTCTAATGCTGTTATAATGATTATGGTTGTTGTCGTTATTATATTATTATTATTATTATTATTATTATTATTATTAGTATTATCGTTAAGTGAATTTACGTGGGCGCGGTTGCTTGTAAATTGTGCCTTGTATTATTTTATTATTTCATTTCTTTTTTTTTTGTTTTTTTTTTTTCTTTTCACAAATAACATTTACCTCGTGTTCTCTGACACCATCGGCAGTTCAGTGTCACTATGGTCGCCATCGCAGTCGTCTTAGTCTCCGGGCCCGGTCCATCGCACTACGGACGGCCGGGGGACCACTTTCTGTGTGTCTTTGTCTTGGAAAGAGATATTTTTTTAATCATTAAACCAGTGAAATACATTTTTCTGTTCAGCACCCTTCCTTTCGTTCCTTCAGTGTTATGAAGCCACAAAGTCTGTATTTTGCTGGTTAAGCACACGATTGAAATAAAGCTGACGTTGCGCCGACTCCAGATCCCTTCTCGGCGCGCTTCTCCTCCCCTCGTCTGTGTAAATTCATCCTGCCACTCCCATCCCTCTTACTGATGCTCAAATAGAAAATATGCCCTCGTCTGCACCCTGCTCCGGGCCGTTCGAAGGTCGCCGGAGCTGTTCGAAAATGTAATCGTAGGATATTTGAAAATCGGTGAGTGGAAAAAGTAAAATAAAAACTATTTCCGTCTTGCTCCATGCGGGACAATGCGTGTCAAATCGTCGGGTGAAATGCCTTACCCGGGTGTTAACCGTACCGCGACCGAAATCAGACGCCTTATTCGCGAAATTCAGAAATTGTCTTCGTTCTTCAACCGCCTCTTGTTTTCGCTGTGTGCCGGTGCGCTGCTGGCTAGTGCCAGAGAGGGAAATGAAGGGGTGCTGGCTCCTGTATGTGCCCTGCAGGTGGTCGGGGAAGGTGCGCGTGGGGTGGCTTCCCTCCTTTCGTAGGGTTCCGTGTGGCGACCGGATAAGAACGGACCGCGAACCACGGGCATGTTCAATCTGAAAACGTTTTGCTACAGACTCTATGTTGAGCGATACGTTCTCTCCCAACGGTGTGCAGCGTTTTGCAACAGGCTTTGAGGTATGTTTGCTCCCGTTTGGTGGGTGTGTCGGGGGCATAGCCCGAGTCACACACCATAGGAGCAAACTGTTAGTCAGTCCGCCGACGGTTTGCAACAGGATGTTCAGCGTTCACCGTCACCGTTTAAATATACTTTTGTCGGGGCAGAACGTAGCCCTGCTGTCTGCCCCTCGCTGTGTCTCGCAGGTTTTTGCTTCTGTTTTCCAGCAGTTTTTCTGCACAGGGCCGAGTGACTCCACCCGCCAGGTAATGCAAATGAAGGAAAATGGCGTCCCTCCATTTAAAGGGTACCGTGTGGGAACTGGAGCAGAATGACCACCAAAACTAGGATTTATTCCTACTACTTCCCCCAGAAGAGATGCCAGACTGTCCCCTCCTGAACCTCAGGGGTCTGATTGTCCAACATCTAAACCTTTCCCATGGCGAAGCAGGCGACACAAAGTATTGCTTTGCTTCACTGAACTAGAATCTGTTTTCACCTTTTGGGGAACGGCACCATTGCGTTGGGAGTAGTTCTTTCTCCTCAGGGTTGTCTCTCGCCTCTCACACGTTCACCAAATGCGTGTAGGTGTTGTTTGGCCTTCAGGGTGTGCGAGTCCTAAATGACCTGGAAGACTGGTTGATGTGTGTGCCTCTCTGGTACAAAATGTTGCCTGCATGTCACTTAGGTCTGGGAGCACCTGCCCGTACACCATCTAGAGCAGGGGTCTCCAACCCTGGTCCTGGAGAGCTACTGGGTCTGCTGGTTTTCGTTCTTACCCTGCAATTAACTGTAATCAACTGCTCTAATTTAATTAACTCACCTCACCTGGTTACCTGGGTCTCAACAGGTGCTGATTTTAAGGTGAAAACAAAAACCAGCACACCCTGCGGCTCTCCAGGACCAGGGTTGGAGACCCCTGACCTAGAGCTTCATCTGAACATTAAGGGCCGGTTTCACAGACCCAGATTAAGCCTGGTCTTAGACTAGATTCTATTTTTAATAGGTTTTTAGTCCAGGACTAAGCTTAATCTTTGTCTAGAACTGGCCCCAAGACCAACTTGGATCTATGCCAGTGAGTCTGCTTTTTAGGCATACTCCAGGACAAGGATTAGTTTGATCCCATTCACCAAATTCGAGAAAATTGGTGAATGCGCAAGTTCTCTTAAACCGCTGATGAGTGGTTCTCGCTTGAGGCCTGTTGTCTTGGGTTATCCCAGTTATGCCTCAGGTTCAGCTCATGAACAGATGACCAGACCTTCTCCTTAAGAATTAGCCTGGTAGAGCACTGCTTTCCTGGCTCCTTCAATAGTGACCGGTTGTCCAGGCCCTGAGGCAGGAGCACACGACCAACACCATGCTTAACAGTTGGTGTGATGTGAAATTGTGTATTTTGTTTATGCCAACTTCATACAAAAAGTTCCACTTTCGACTCATCAGTCTATAGCACATCGTCCTGGCGTGGGGTTCATTCAGGGGCATTTTTACAAACGTGAGACAAACATTGATGTTTCTCTTCGTTAGCAACTTGTTGCTATCCCATGAAACGCACTTGTGCCTAGTCTCTCACTGTGGCGCAGGGACGTACACAATTTGTCTTATTTATGTCTTGGTTATTTCTCTCATTACTCTTATAACCGGAAACAGGGCGTTGCAAGATTTGTAAGCGTCGCTGACGCTGAAGAAAACTCACCCAACTGGAATGAACTTATCGGCTATACATTCCCCGTTTAGGCTGGAGGTAGGCTCAGTTTTCAGCATCATTAGCTGAATCAGTTTTCAAGAAATCAAACACTCACCGGGGAGAAGTGTGCCATCTCGTCTTATAATGAAGCCCTAATTTTTCGCAAACATGAACAGAATGCTCATCACGTGGGCTGGCTTCTTGTGCAAAAGCGACAACCTTTAAATTATCGTGAAACCGGAAACCAAATGGCCTATAAAAGAAAATAATCGACAGTCTTAAGTCTCGAAAACCCTGTTATTATTCAAGTCGGGCGTGGCGGCAAATGTGTTGGAAAGCGTAACATGACCCACATATGCGCTCAGGCCAGGTAGATATCCCCAGGGTGCGCGTTTATGCGTCAGTGCTTGATTGGCCAATGTCGGTCCACTGGCTTAAAGTGAATATAAAAGTAGCACAATGACGAAAACCGTAATCGAGGCGGGGGGATACTGTCATGTTTGATGCGAAAAGGTTTTAATTGCAAGTAACATTGAAATAATTCCATATCAGTGCAACGTAACATCTAGTAAAATATAATTCCACGCGTATTATAGGATACTGTTATTTATTCTGCAGGCTACATCATCTATCGGCTACTATTATAGGCCTACTATCTAACAAAGAAACTTAGAACAAGAAAAATATCTCATGAAATTGTTAAGAGTAGAGTAGGCTCGGCAGCACTGGGCAGAAGGCACCGGACACAGAGGTCATTTTACTATACTATTCTACTCCGAAGGCTGGAAAATTGAAATCTAATGTCAACCATTCTCATTCCAGTAGGGGTCAGCAGAGATTATTTAAACAATAGCCGTTTCCCTGAGTGTTCGTTTAGCCCTCGGCGTTGATTCAACAAACAAAACAAAACACACACACACACACAGGAGAGGTTGTCTAAGGGCCAGACCTCTCTATTTCAACAGTATGTAGCCGTTAATACGTTTGGTTGATAATATCTGAGAAATCAACGCTAAGAGACAATGCATCGCAGGACATGAGTTAAATGCAAAAATATGTTCTGTTGAGATTCTTTGATTGTAAAAAAAAATCGAAGCATCAAAACAGTGTTGAGAATTTGTCTATACGTGCTGTACCTACGTGTGTGTGTGTGTGTGTGTCGTTTACTGGTTTACCTGTAGAAGAAGAGATTTTGGCATTTACTGGAAAATCAATGACTGTTGCTTTTTTTTTTTAATCATGAGTTTCTTTTATTTAAGTATCAATAGAGGTTTATACGCAGCCATCACAAACACACACACACACGCACACACATACGCGCGCACACACATACACACACGCGCACACACACACACACACACACACACACACACACACACACACTACAAAATAAGTAGCCAACAATATCACCATTATTTCTTAAATATTAAATAAATAATATTAATCTTTTTTTCAACTGGTGCTGTGGGAATCTGAAAATACAGATAACACAAATATCAACAAAATGAGAACCTTTAAAAAATTATCAAAACTAATCGGCTATAAAATATTTGTACATAAAAAAAGATTTTGAAAATCCCATTCTTTAAAATAAATAATACAGCCTATAAAATAATTAATTCTGGGTGAAATCCTGATTCCCCCCCCCCCTCAAACATGGACACAGAGGGTTAGTCTTTCCCTATTCTGATTGGCTCCTGAAACACAAACCACCTTGCAGTTGCACTTTTGAGAGCAGCAGTTCCTTTTGCAAGACAAATTAATACAGGCAATAAATAGACAAGATAAATAAACAAATAAATAAATAAGCAAATACATAAATAGCATGAATAATTTACATTGTACAATTTTCCTTCATTCGACAGAAATAAATTATATGACAGTAATTTAACTTCAACCTATTCATTAAAAGGAAGTGTGCTCATATGCTTAGGTGGAATCAGACATTTATACAATAAGTTAAATATTTTTTTAGTTCTGAGGCAGAACTCTGTATGTGACGGTACCCAGGAGAAATCAGGCCAACAAAGAAAATCAAGCTTTTTCAAGATGGCGAACAAAAAGATTGTCTGCTGTATCCTAGCTACCTACACGGAAGAGCCACCAAATCAATATGCGTGTGATGTACTTCAGCCCCGATTTTGGTCTGATTTCATCAAAAAACACACAAGGCATCTCAGGCCAGCACATTGGGAATGTAGTTTTAACACAGCGGGGTGCCTGACATCAGCACACAGACACGACATTATCATAACCTGAGGACGCTAATATCAAAATCCAATATAACGACAATATGGTGCAAGTGTAACATCAGTGCATCGCAAGCGTAACGTCAATCGGGAGCACGGCGTGGTGTGAACACAATCTCATCTGCGGGCTAACGGCCGTGTTCGCGCACGCAGAGAGGCTCGCCCGTGTACTGCTACGCTCGTTCTCTTTTTCACTTTCAATCCTAACCTCGAAGAACAGAAAACAAGAACAACAAATAAAGCATACTCCAGAAAAACACCAAATCAAAACCCCAAACCGGGCTCCTTTGTTCCTCGTACGGACAGCAGCGAGCGAGGGTTTTGGAAACGGGGGAGGGGTGGGGGGGGGGCAATTTTGCAGCCTGCTATTTGAGGGGGAAGTCCCTGAATTTATTCATCAGTTTTTTAGTCTCCCTGCTGGTCTCTCTTCAAACCTCAATGCCCCTCACAGCTTTATTAATGACCTCCAGCAGGGCCTTGTTCTCCGGGTTCTGGTAACACTCTTTGTTGGAATACATGTCAGTCAGGGTGTCCACATAGGTGTCAAAATTCTGCTCTGTGATTGGCTCCTGCAACAAAACACAATGACACATTCATAGGCCTGGTTCCACATGCATTTCACAATGGACACAGTGAAATAAAGGGCACGGAACAGAGGGACAGTACATGGGGACATTTTGTATAAAACAGCGGTTCATAAATTGTTAATGCCTGTATATGGCGTGGGTATATGTTGTGTGGGTTAATGCCTGTAGATTGTGTGGGTATATGTTGTGTGGGTTAATGCCTGTAGATTGTGTGTGTATATGGTGTGTAATGAATGCCTGTATATTGTGTGTGTATATGGTGTGTAATGAATGCCTGTATATTGTGTGTGTATATGGTGTGTAATGAATGGCTGTATATTGTGTGTGTATATGTTGTGTGGGTTAATGCCTGTAGATTCTGTGGGTATATGTTGTGTGGGTTAATGCCTGTATATTGTGTGTGTATATGGTGTGTAATGAATGCCTGTATATTGTGTGTGTATATGGTGTGTAATGAATGCCTGTATATTGTGTGTGTATATGATGTGTAATGAATACCTGTATATGGTGTGTGTATATGTTGTGTGGGTTAATGCCCTGTATATTGTGTGTGTAGATTGCGTGTGGGACTCACCATGTGTGGCAGGCGGATGTTGGCCAGGCTGCGGATGAGGGCCTGGCTCAGGCCAGACAGCTCCAGGAACAAGGCCTCATTCTGCTCCTCCATCTGCTTATTCTCCTCCTCCATGTTCTTCAGGTTCCTCTCCATGGAGGAGATCTGGGGTAGGCCAAAACAGTCACACGGATGTTTTACACAACAGTCACACAACACTTACACACACAATGCTTACATGGAATTATAGTAAGTATTTGCTTGTTTGGAACACTCTTATGAGAAAAAATATTGCAACCATACTTGCTATGCATCCTAACTAGAATGCAAGTATGCATAACTGTAGCATGTTTATGTGGCTTTGACGCATCTGAAAATGTAATTTGTCTCCTGTGTTTGGAAAAACATTTTTATTGCTACTTCTTGGTGGGTTTGTTCTCATTCATCAGAATAATTGTACAGGGTTCAGGTTTTTATCTATGTGGTCACTTCTAGCACTGGGAACTGTTCTGTCCTCTAGGGATTTCAGCACATTTGTCTCTGGTTATGGGTATACACTTTGTTATACGTCACTCTGGATTAAGAGCGTCTGCCAAATGCCTATAATATAATGTGTTTAGTTTGAGTGTGACACACCTGCATGTCTAATTTGTGGCTGTTGATCTGAGTGTCTAGGTTGTGTGTGTGTGTGTGTGTGTGTGTGTGTGTGTGATGCGTGAGTGTATGGATTGCATTGGTGTATAGGTGTATACACACCTGAGTGTGTAGATTGACCATATCTGCCTCCATCTCAGTGTTGGACTCATTGAGTTCACTGATCTCTTCGTTCAGCTGCCTGATGTCCTCGTCGTTGTCCAGGACTGAAACAAAGGAGGGGGTCGACACCAGGAGCAGGTTAGCAACCGAACAAACAATGAAACAACCGAGCAATATGCAACCAACCAGCCAACCTAACAAAGTGAAATGAGGTCGACAGAACCGCCCATAAAGGGGGTTCCACAGGTTTATATTTTGGGGTATGTGTGTGTGAGCCCCAGTCTTACCATCGCTGGCCCTGAACTTCGTGCTGAGGTACTCCTCCCCGGGACCCCTGGCCTTCTTCTTACCGAGAGACGCCCTGGGACAGCCAGAGAGGCTGCAGACACACAGAGGGACAGGTCAGAGGTCAGAGGTCAGAAGTCAGAGGTCAGAGGTCAAAGCACCTGGACTGTGACAAACAGTGACAGTCTCTCCTCCTGCAATGTGACCGGGGGGGGCCTCAACCCCCCCTCCTCCTCACAGCACTGAGCGCTACGCGATCTTGTTTTAATGTGACTGTTCCGCTGGACTCCTTTGTTAACATCGCCTTGTGTACTCATACTGATGCGTACTGACATACGCCCGCTGCATTGACCTGGACCCCTTTGAAAAAGATAAGAGATGCCGACGTCAGAGTCATTTTTCATTGAAGCGAAGGGAGCGTGGCTACGGCCCTGAGCGGCTGCAGCGTCTCATCGCTCGCGCGCTCTCCTCTCCGTCGGCGGCCATGTTGGGCCTCCGCAATCAGATATGCGCTCTCTTTCGCCGAGTGACTCATGCTCAGATCAAGCACTTGATCGCTGAAACCTCCGGAAGGCAGCATTCACAAGGGCTCTTGTGTAGAGATGTGCGCCCCTATTCTGCACACACACCCGCACCACGACTACAGCCGAAAGGGGGGATTGACATATCGGAACCTATAGATGCTTACAGGGCGGGGGGTGGGTGCTGGGGTGGCTGGTTGAATTGAAATACTGTAAATAGCCGCTAGTCTACTTATAAATGGTGACAAACAGACGTGCAAAAGTCATTGTTTCGCAATATCATGACAAAACAATTACGTTAATAATGAGCATAATGAGAGTTACGATTAGTCACTTTCCGAATTGATAATGATTAAATTATCTTTTTTGTTATTTATTTATTTATTTAGTGAGTATATTATTTTGTGGAAAAAACGGCCGAATGCCAGAAATCTGGCCCCGTGCCTGAGAACTTTAAGCCCTGTGCTTATTCTCTCGTGGACCTCTGTTGTGGCTGTGGTCTCTGTCTCTGTTGTGGCTGTGTGTACCCCCCGGCCCCTGTTGTGGCTGTGGTCTCTGTCTCTGTTGTGGCTGTGTGTGCCCCCCGGCCCCTGTTGGGCCTGTGGTCTCTGTCTGTGTTGTGGCTGTGGGTCTCTGTCTGTGTTGTGGCTGTGGGTCTCTGTCTGTGTTGTGGCTGTGGGTCTCTGTCTGTGTTGTGGCTGTGGGTCTCTGTCTGTGTTGTGGCTGTGTGTACCCCCCGGCCCCTGTTGGGCCTGTGGTCTCTGTCTGTGTTGTGGCTGTGTGTACCCCCCGGCCCCTGTTGGGCCTGTTGTCTCTGTCTGTGTTGTGGCTGTGGTCTCTGTCTGTGTTGTGACTGTGTGTACCCCCCGGGCCCCTGTTGGGCCTGTGGTCTCTGTCTGTGTTGTGGCTGTGGGTCTCTGTCTGCGTTGTGGCTGTGGGTCTCTGTCTGTGTTGTGGCTGTGCGTCGCCCCCGGCGCTGCGGGTACCTGCGGTGCGTGAGGAAGCTGCCGTTGGCGTGGCCCGAGCCGTCGCAGCCGGGCGTGGGGCAGGTGGGGCCCTCGGCCTTGAAGGACTTCCAGGAGAAGGGCGAGCCGTTGAGAGCGCCCTCCTTCTGCCTGCGCGCCGCCAGAGGGCAGCCGTAGGCGCTGCGGTGCGTGGCGTACTTCCCGCTGATGTGGCCCTGGCTGTCGCACCCCGGCACTGGGCATCTGGGCGGAGGGAGGCGGGGGGGAGCGGTTAAGGTACATGACTCGGACACACAGGGTCGGTGGTTCAATCCCCGGTGTAGCCACAATACGATCCGAACAGCTGATGGGGCCCTTGAGCAAGGCCCTTAACTCTGCATCGCTCCATGAGAGGACTGTCTCCTGCTTAGTCTAATCAACTGTATGTCGCTCTGGATAAGAGCGTCTGCGAAATGCCATTAATGTAATGGTAATGGGTGAGCGGTTGAGTGTAAGGGCTGGTCATTAGGAAGTTATACAAGTGAATATTTAATAGCACAATTCATGGTGTAATTATTATAGTTGCTGCAATTGCATAGCTATTCCACTATATCCCACTATATCACACTGACCCACTATGCTACAGTCACACTAGAATACACTTCCACTGTTAAGAGTGAAAAACCGATCCAGCTGTCATTTATCCTTAAAGAAGGATGAATTGTGTCTTTATCGGCAGTACAAACCTTATGAGTTCTGCGTCTTCTTTGTCCTCCTTAGTGGGGGTCAATTTAATCCCTCCTTTCTTGGCACGTGGGCATCCTGAAAGACTGAAAGATAAAAAGCCAATTCATTTTATTTTTGCTCAGATCTGATTTTCTGAAATGTACAAATCACTTGGCCGGTTTTCTGCTTCTGATTGAGGGCAAGCTGGTGTCTGTTAAATGCCCAGCTGGTGTCTGTAAAATGCATGTTAAATGTGGACTGAACAATTCGCACTGTGCACACTGTTCTAAAAAACATTGAAAATGTGTTTTAAAGACTGGAACGTGGGCCGTTTCTAACTGCAGTCTGAATGTAGCCTTAGTGCACGTGCTGCTGTTTAACACCTGGATGAATAGGCAAGAGTCTGCAAAAGCACTCAAAAGCAACAAAGTGGCATTACCCTAGATTACATTACAAGTCACACATGCATTTTAATGCTACTACGAAGCCAACAGCAATGTGATGATGAAGCATGGCTAAAAGAAGCAAAACAAATGTACAGACATAGTAGGCTAACGGATGTGAGTGACACGCTGACAGCGTGTGAAGCATTGAGCTCAGAGGTTGAGGAGAAGGTGGCCGTGGCTAGGGTACCTGCGATGGGAGACGTAGTTTCCTGTGATGTGCCCTGAACCGTCACACCCGGGGGTGGGGCACCTGAGGAGACATCGGATGACAATCATTAAAAATAAAACCCACAGTTGTTATAATAACCTGTTCATTGCTATCCGGGTAACTCAAAATCATTGGTGCAACTGCTCAAATGTGCAACCGGAATCGGTACACAACTGCGAGCTTTCCTACCAGCAAAATAAAAAAATGTGTGAATATGAGGAGGGTTTGAACATATTTCTGCAAGAAAAGACAAACGAACCATGTTCTCACCGTTCAAGCATTCTATATGTGCTGTGTAACAGGGCAAAAAGCCAACAAGTTACGAACTGTGGAGCTCAGTGGGACTTGGCAAGTAGGCCAGTTAGCCGTATAAACGGAGTATGGCAGTGTGGAAAAAGATATGTACAAATGTATTTGTTAACATTATGTAATAAAAATGCAGGGATTTACTTTGTCTGAAAGCCCTTTTACAACAATGTCTGCAACATTCTGTCTCTTTGAGGTAACAGTATTTGATAACATGGTAATGATAACAGTTTGTTGTAATAGTGGTACAGACAGCAGTAACAGTGTTAAAGATCATTGTAACAGTGCAATACTCAGGAGTAACAGAGTTAAAGATCATTGCTACAGATATAAAGTTAACAGTAACAGCGTTAAAGATTATTGCAATGGACCAGGTAGACCAGCTCTATACTCAACATGGTTTGACCAGCTCAGACTATGTTATGAAACAGCTGGTAGCTGGTCATAGCTGGATGTTACAGCAGGTTGGTCAGCAGTAACACTGTTAAAGATCAAGGGAACAGTGCTACACCCAGCTGGTTGCTGGTTGGCTAGTTTGACCAGCTCTATACTCAACATGGTTTGACCAGCTTTCGCTATGCTTTGAAACAGCTGGTAGCTGGTCATAGCTGGATGTTACAGCAGGTCGGTCAGCAGAAGCAGTGGTAAAGATCAGTGTAACAGTGCTACAGTCGGCCGTAGCAGTGTTACAGGTCAGTGTACAGTGCAGGCGAGCAGTAACAGTGTTAAAGTTCAGTATACAGTGCAGGCGAGCGGTAACAGTGTTAAAGTTCAGTGTACAGTGCAGGCGAGCAGAGAGCAGAGCACAGTGAAACACACATACTTGAGCTCAGGAGAGTGGGCTGCCATGAGGGACCGCAGGCTTTTATCGGCAAGTGGACACCCAGAAAGACTAGAGGAGAAAGAGTGAGCGGAAGAGAGGGAGGGAGGGAGGGAGAGAGAAGGGCAGAACGAGGGAGGCCATGATGGAGAGACAGAGCGAGAGAAGGGAGAGTTCTGTATTAGTGCAACAGAAAGGAAAGCTAGAAATAGAACAGAAATAAGAAAACATATCTAGGAGCTGATTTGCTTCATAAGAAATGCCAATTAAGGTATCATTTTTTTAATTAGAAAAAGCAATATATTGGCAAGCTTATTATGGTCTGTGTGTTTAGAGGCCTGTGTGTGACGTAACCGCGCAGTGGCGTGGCTGAAACCAAGGTGTGAAGCACCTTGTAGCCAGCAGGGGGCGTCTAACTGCAACACACCTGCGATGAGACGCATAGTTCCCTGTGATGTGACCACTCCCATCGCAGCCCGGAGTGGGACACCTGGAGAGAAAGGGAGAGATGGATTAAAAATGCCCGAGTAGTTATCTATACGAACCGACCGTAGATAAAAAAAAAAAACGAACTCTTTTCCAGAAACATCTCAACAGAATGCAGTCCTTCTGTAGCTCCTACAGCACCTATTAAAGCAACCCTTGTCCTCATCTCCTACCGTGGAGGCAATCCACAACTATGAAATGCTATCGGATGATGTGGTGCTTTCCCTCCTCCCGCTGGGAGGTTTCATGAGAGGGCATTTTGAGCGTGTGTGGGGGCGGCAGCGTCACGTGAGGCAGCACGGAGTGAACAGGGAAAAGGGCGTCTGAAATGAAGGCCCCCGGGAGGCTACAGCTGAAGTAATACGCAGAGTAATGGTGCGTGCTGAGAAATGCATTTGCTCCAGCTAGTCTATGCGCTCTGACTGAGAATAGATTGGAACAAATGGTGTAAAGTGCTTCACAGATAATTATAGCTTTATCTGCTAAAGCAAAGCAAAAATAACACAGTTTTTTTTTCTTCTTCTTCAAAGAGTGAGTCAGTCTCTTGCCGTCTAAAGTGGATACATTCTGTGTGGGCCAGAGAGAACAATCTCACTAAAGAACACTGCCCCACCTGCAATCTCACTAAAGAACACTGCCCCACCCGCAATCTCACTAAAGAACACTGCCCCACCTGCAATCTCACTAAAGAACACTGCCCCACCCGCAATCTCACTAAAGAACACTGCCCCACCCGCAATCTCACTAAAGAACACTGCCCCACCCGCAATCTCACTAAAGAACACTGCCCCACCTGCAATCTCACTAAAGAACACTGCCCCACCTGCAGTCTCACTAAAGAACACTGCCCCACCCGCAATCTCACTAAAGAACACTGCCCCACCTGCAATCTCACTAAAGAACACTGCCCCACCCGCAATCTCACTAAAGAACACTGCCCCACCTGCAATCTCACTAAAGAACACTGCCCCACCCGCAATCTCACTAAAGAACACTGCCCCACCTGCAATCTCACTAAAGAACACTGCCCCACCTGCAATCTCACTAAAGAACACTGCCCCACCTGCAATCTCACTAAAGAACACTGCCCCACCCATAATCTCACTAAATAACACTGCCCCAACAGCAGATGGTGATGTAGTACAAGAGGCATATCTCTGATTAATCAAATTTAAGATTTAATTGAAAAATCCACAAAATCAATGCCTCACAATGTTACTTTGACTAGATTTCTTACTTTTTATTTACAGCTTTGTATGAGCGTGTGTGTGTGTGTGTGTGTGTGTGTGTGTGTGTGTGTGCATGTTTGTGTGTGTGTTTGCGTGCGTGTGTGTGTGTGTGTGTGTGTACATGTTTGTGTGTGTGTTTGCGTGCATGCGTGTGTGTGTGTGTGTGTGTGTGTGTACATGTTTGTGTGTGTGTTTGTGTGTGTGCGTGCGTGCGTGCGTGTGTGTGTGTGTGTGTGTGTGTGTGTGTGTGTGTGTGTGTGTGTGCATGTTTGTGTGTGTGTTTGCGTGCGTGCGTGCGTGCGTGTGTGCGTGTGCGTGTGTGTATTTCTGGAGCTGTGCTGACAGGAGCCTGTCTCTATATATTGTGTGATGAGACGGTTGGTCGTTGTGTGAACCGTGCGAGTCCCCCACTCTAAGCCTCATGCTTAAATGGCCATTGGTGTCCTGCTGCTTGATCTCGCCGCATGGAGAGCATACTCACAGCAGAACCTCTTTTTTGCAATCCTTTGGCTGGAATTTCATTTTGAAGGCGGAGGACGTGACTTCACCGGGGTACTTCCTGTCCTCACTCGGCCTGTCGTAGTCCTCGTTGTCCGAGGACGAGTACGTCTGCTCCGACTGCTCCAGACGCTCCGCCTGCGTTTCGACAGCGGGGGGGTCAATCGAACCGCTCAACACCTCGCCTCCGTCCAGCACAATGCGGATAAACGAACAGGAAAGGGGGAGGCGCTCACCTCCTCCGGCGCCTCCTCTCGCTGACGGTTGGGCTTGGTGTAGTCCAGAGGCCCCTCCCACTCCTCGGGGCCGTGCGCGCGGGCGGAGGGCGGGGAGGTGACGGCGCTGCTCCTGGCGCTGCCCCCGGGCGCCAGGGAGGAAGAGGAGGAGTAGTGGTCGGAGGAAGGCCTGGCAGGGCTGCAGCTCTCCTGCTTCACCAGCTTCTTCATGCTCAGGTCCAGCGTCCCGTTCTCGTCCACCTCGATGTCCGTGTCCTGGAGCGATCGTTTATACACACCGACATCGAGTCACTTCTAACGAACACGGACAGGCTGGTGCTCTGGTTAGCATGTGCGGAGAGTACAGTATTGCACATAATGTATATGATATAAAGTAGTGTTTTTAGTGTCTGTTAACAGTAGAAGCGTTGTGTTTAGCATTGACAGTTGTTTTATGGTTATCGTATACGTACAGTGCAGTGTTATGGTTGTCATAATGGACTCTGAATGAAACTTACATTTTACATTTCTGAATTTAGCACCCTGGTGTGAAATGCAGCTGTGAGCAGCTTGAAATACCAGCTACCAGTTGTTTCAAAACCTAGCTTGAGCTGTTTTTTTCAGCAGGGCAGACACGCTTGTCATGACTTTCATACGCATTCATCTTTGTCATAAAAATCAATTTACAGTTGGATATTTTACTGTAAGTAATTTATGTCAAGTACCCTGCTCAAAGGTACAACGACAGCCCCACAAACTGAGAATTGAAACAGCTCAGCCCTTCAGTCACGAACACTGTAACCGGACAGTGCAGCGCTGTGGCTATGGTGCTAATGTCGGTCGGGGATGTGTCGCTCCTCTCAGGCCTAACTCTGCCGGGGAAGCCTGGGGCTGGCAGTAGGCGAGCGGGCCGTGGAAGGGGCTCCCCTGCCGGGCTCACCTTGCTGCCGGCGTCCTGCTGCTTGACGCCCAGGCTCTCGGGCCTCTCCCAGCAGCGGGTGGACAGGTTGAGGATGGCGGTGGCGGCCATGTGTGCCGCCTCGGCGTCCTGGGAGTAGTCGTACCCGCTGGAGGAGGACGAGCAGGAAGAGGAAGAGGCGTTCTGCGCGTAGCCCCCCTGCACGCCGTGCCTGGGGGACGAGGCCTTGGGGTACGGTTTGGCTGCTGGGCAGAGACACGAGCGGTTACTATAGTGACAGAAATATCCTTCATTTTAGGCCTGTGCTGTGCATGTTATTTAGATTTCTGATCTTGTGGAACTCACAGACTATTGTGAGTGTAGTGTTACTCCAGGGCACACACATACAGGAATGCATGCAAGGTGCACAAGAGCACATGCGTGTAGAGGATGTGTGTGTATGTGTATATGAGTGAGTGTGTGCGTATGTGTGTGTGTGAGTGTGTGTGTGTGTGTGTGTGTGTATGTGAGTGTGTGTGTGTGTGTGCGTGAGTGTGTGTGAGGTGTGTGTATGTGAGTGTGTGTGTGTGTGAGTGTGTGTGTGTATGTGAGTGTGTGTATGTGTGTGTATGTGTGTATGTGTATGTGAGTGAGTGTGTGCGTATGTGTGTGTGTGAGTGTGTGTGAGGTGTGTGTATGTGTATGTGAGTGAGTGTGTGCGTATGTGTGTGTGTGAGTGTGTGTGTGTGTGTGTGAGAGTGTGTGTGTGTATGTGAGTGTGTGTGTGTGTGCGTATGTGTGCGTATGTGTGTGTGTGTGTGTATGTGAGTGTGTGTGTGTGTGTGTGTGTGTGTGTGTGTTGGGTGTGTGTGAGCTGCAGTCTCACGTTTAAAGGGCCTCAGGACGGTGTCTCCGGGCTGCATCTTGGGGGCCAGCAGGCGCTTCCCGAACACCTGCACGTCGAAGCTGCCGTAGTCAAACGACACCTTGGAGTATTTATCCAGCTCCCTGGCCAGGTGAGCGCGCGGCGTGGCCGGCACCACGCCCGGCCTCAGGCTGCTGTACTGAGGGATCTCCAGCTGCTTCACAAAACACATGGGCCTGCGGAGGAGGGAGAGAGGAGGGGAGGGAGAGAGGAGGGGAGGGGAGAGGAGGGAGGGGAGAGGGGTGGGGAGGGGAGGAGAGAGGAGAGGAGGGAGAAGAGGGGAGATGAGAGAGGAGAAGAGAGATTTGAAGAAGATGATTGATCAATGTCAGAACGGCAGAGAGGGCGTGCTGTACTGGAGTTTGGGGTGTCAGTTAGAACAGGGTGATGGCGGTGAGGGGCAGTACCTCAGCACTCTGTCGGAGTGGGGACTCCCCGCGCCCGGCTCGTTCAGGGGCTGGGGGGCGGGCTGCTGCGGCTGCACCCGGATCGGCTTCCCTGCCGCAGCGATGGGACACCCCGACAGACTGCAGCACAACGAGAGCACACGCACTGCACTGAGCACTGAGCACTGCACTGAGCACTGAGCACTGCACTGGGCACTGAGCACTGCACTGAGCACTGAGCACTGCACTGAGCACTGAGTACTGCACTGGGCACTGAATACTGCACTGAGTACTGAGTACTGTACTGGGTACTGTACTGAGCACTGCACTGACTAACACACTGAGCACTGCACTGAGTACTGTACTGAGTACTGTACTGAGTACTGCACTGAGTACTGCACTGAGTACTGCACTGAGTACTGCCCCGCTCCACTAGCTTGCCCAGGAGGAAACTATGTCACGACGTGTCACCCCTCCAGGGTTCATTTGCTGGCGAGCGGACCATAACTAGAAGGTGGCATTCAAACCGCTTTGAATGATTAACTGATCGATTGATGGAGGGAGTTTTGTGGATGAAGGAGAAGCTGAGTGAGAGGTGTACTGGCCTTCATAAGTGTTTCTTCACTATAACTAGGGTTTTCCTAACTAGGAAGCAGCATGGTGTAGGTGTAGGCTGTGCACTGCATGGTGTAGGTGTAGGCTGTGCACTGCATGGTGTAGGTGTAGGCTGTGTACTGGCACATTATGAACCTCTGCAGGATGGAGAAGGTGCAGGTGCAGACATGACTGTGACTTGGTGAAGATGTGGTTTGTCTGATTTGACTACACCTCCTGTGGGTGTTGTGGTCGTGTTGTGGTTGTGTTGTGGTTGTGTTGCGGTTGGGCTGGTGTTGCGGTTGATTTGAGCTTACCTCCTGTGGGTGTTTCGGTTGCTGTTAACATGGCCCTGTCCAGTGCAGCCAGGCGTTGGGCACTTCAGTACATTCTCGTGCATGGCCAGGACTGTGCACCAGACAGAGGAAAGGACAACATTTCACTCACTGTTTCTACTTACAAAGCCAACCAGAGACTGTGTGTGTGTCAGTTACGTGGATGTGGTGGTGCTTTCAGGTAGGTGGGGCAGTGTACTTTAGTGAGATTGTGGGTGAGGCAGTGTTCTTTAGTGAGATTGTGGTTGGGGCAGGGTTATTTAGTGAGATTGTGGGTGGGCAGGGTTCTTTAGTGAGATTGTGGGTGGGGTAGTGTTCTTTAGTGAGATTGTGGGTGGGGCAGTGTTCTTTAGTGAGATTGTGGGTGGGGCAGTGTTCCTTAGTGAGACTGTGGGTGGGGCAGTGTTCTTTAGTGAGATTGTGGGTGGGGCAGTGTTCTTTAGTGTGATTGTGGGTGGGGCAGTGTTCTTTAGTGAGATTGTGGGTGGGGCAGTGTTCTTTAGTGAGATTGTGGGTGGGGCAGTGTTCTTTAGTGAGATTGTGGGTGGGGCAGGGTTATTTAGTGAGATTGCGGGTGGGGCAGTGTTCTTTAGTGAGATTGTGGGTGGGGCAGGGTTATTTAGTGAGATTGTGGGTGGGCAGTGTTCTTTAGTGAGATTGTGGGTGGGCAGTGTCCTTTAGTGAGATTGTGGGTAGGGCAGTGTTCTTTAGTGAGATTGTGGGTGGGGCAGTGTTCTTTAGTGAGATTGTGGGTAGGGCAGTGTTCTTTAGTGAGATTGTGGGTGGGGCAGTGTTCTTTAGTGAGATTGTGGGTGGGGCAGGGTTATTTAGTGAGATTGTGGGTGGGGAGGGTTCTTTAGTGAGATTGTGGGTGGGGTAGTGTTCTTTAGTGAGATTGTGGGTGGGGCAGTGTTCTTTAGTGAGATTGTGGGTGGGGCAGTGTTCCTTAGTGAGACTGTGGGTGGGGCAGTGTTCTTTAGTGAGATTGTGGGTGGGGCAGTGTTCTTTAGTGTGATTGTGGGTGGGGCAGTGTTCTTTAGTGAGATTGTGGGTGGGGCAGTGTCTTTAGTGTGATTGTGGGTGGGGCAGTGTTCTTTAGTGAGATTGTGGGTGGGGCAGTGTTCTTTAGTGAGAGTGTGGGTGGGGCAGGGTTATTTAGTGAGATTGTGGGTGGGCAGTACTCACTCTCAGGTGGGACTCGGTCCTTGTGTGGGCAGCCAGACAGGCTGCGGTGGTGAGGGTAGAGGCCGGTCACATGACCCGTCCCATCACACCCTGGGGTGGGGCATTTTATTTCTTTCTTGTCTGCCCTGGAGCTTTCTGAATAATAAATCATACGTTTGTTTATATGTTAAAATGTGTCCTCCCTTAAATGGGCACATGGATGTTGTTAATGAGAGAGGTCAGAGGAGAAGGGCCAGACTGGTCAAAGCTGACAGGAAGGTGACAATAACGCTAATAACCACACAATACAACAGTGGTATGCAGGAGAGCATCTCGGAACACACAATGCGCCAAAACCTCTTAAGTGGACAGGCTACTGCAGCAGAAGACCAATCAGTCTATTTTGTATGTAAATAGTAAAACCTGTTACAAGATCAGCAGGACGTTCTCTGCGATGTTAGTGCGATTTGTGAATGGCAAACAAAGTGCAGAGTCATCCATTCACAGCTTAGTGATGTGAGATGAGGCCTGCTCCCGGGAGAAGCCCGGAGAACGTGCTGCTCCAACACCCTGCTAATTGAGTGCTAACAAGTCCTGCTCCCTCTAATTACACCAGGACAGGAAATGAGGCAGGAAGACCTCTCCTCGACACACAGCGGGAGGAAGTCTGGGCTCCCAGCCAGCCAATAGGACCGCAGCGTGGCCAAAACAATCTCACAGCATCGCCTCTCTCTTTGTGTCTCTCAATGTGTGTTCAGTAATTGCTCATATTCATGTTCTACCCTAACAGAAACATTCACACACTCTGGCAATGTGACTAATAACTGCTCAAATTCATGTTATATGCCAGCCTAACAAAAACAGTAACACACTCTGGTAATGTGATTAATAACTCCTCATATTCATGTTCTACCCTAACAGAAACAGCAACACACTATGGTAATGTTACTAATGACTGGCGCTGTTGGGGGTCTTACCCTTGCTGCTGCTGGAGTAGGCCTTGGAGCGCATGCCCTCTGCCAGCCGGCTGGGCCCCTCCTGCGGGGGGAAGTTCCTGAGCTGTTCGGGGGCCTGGCCCTGCACCTGCTCCGCCTTCAGGGCTATAGCCTGCTCCAGCAGGCCCAGATTCCCCCGCGTGGCGTCGTACGCCTCTCCCTCCTCCTCCTGGTACTCTTCCTCCTCCTCCTCCTCCTCCTCCTCTTCCTCTCTCTCTATGTCTTCCGTGTGCTGCACGGCGAAGCTGTGGAGGGTGGCGTTCTGAGGTGTGAAGGCCTCCTCCTCCTCCTCCTCTTCCTCCTCTTCCTCCTCCACCTCCTCCTGCCGCTTCCCCAGGGGGGGCTCCTGGTCCTGAGCTGCTGGTTCTGATCCCTGAGCTGGAGCACCGGTGGGGGCGTGGACTCCTTCCTCCTCTTCCTCTTCATCATACTCGTCCTCCTCGCGCTCGGCCCTCCCCTCTCCCTGGGTGCGGAGCTGCGTGTAGACCCCGCTGAAGTACTGGTGGTCCGGATTGTCCCTCCGGCTGGAGCATGGCCTTCCCTCTTCCTCCTGCCTCTCCTCCTCCTCTTCCTCCTCCCTTTCCTCCTCCTCCTCCTCTTCCTCCTCCTCCTCCTCCTGCCTGTGCGCGTCTGCCCTGTCCACATCCAGGGACTCCACCGGCCGGACGGGCACCCGCTTCTCCTCTCCGCCCTCACCGTCTTCATCCTTCACTTCCTCCTCTTCCTCCTCCTCCTCGGCTGGTTCCTTCTGCCTCTCGGCGTCCGTGGAAACCTGCCGGGGGGTGGTGACCTCTATCGCCTGGCTGAGAGTGAGCAGGGAGCTGGCCACCGCCTCACGGCTGCTGGGGACCTGGGTCCTGACGGCGGGCGTGGCCGCAGGTGTAACGGTGGGAGGGGCTTCAGGCACAGCTGGAGGCGTAGCTTCATGCGTAATAGAGGGTGTGGTTATGGGTGTGGTTGATGGCGTAGCTATGGGTGTGGTTGAGGGTGTGTCGGTGGCCAGGGCTGTGGCTACAGGTGACAGTTGAACGTCTTCACACTTTTCAGCGCTTGAGGACTCCGCCTGCAAACACTGTTCTGTAATGAGAGGAAGATCACACATTGTTGACTAGGTCGTGGATAAGAGTCGTTTCTGATTTCCTGTATTATAGCATATCTGTTCCACTGAATGGTTTCAGAGCTTTAGACGAAATGTAATATTTGACAAAGGGAACGAGAGTAAACAGTAGTGATAACTTATCAACTGTCCATTATTATTTTCTCTGGATAGTGCCACATTTGACACGATAGAGAACAGCATCTAAATCAGTTGACTTGAGAAATGAAGTTGGTCCTTCTGGCACTGTTCTAAACTAGCTCCGTTCATATGTCACTGAGAGGAACCTCTCTGTAAAACTGGGAGACCAGGTTTCACACAGTTTTAATGGTGATACAGAACGCAGTATACTTGGATCTTTATTGTTCTCCCTTTACACACTTCCACTGGGCAGGATAATTCAGCAGCATGACGTGAACCTTCACTGTTGTGCTGATGACACATAACTACGTTTCTGCAGAGCAGAGCCAAGCGACCCAAAGGCTCTCTACGCTGACAGCCGGCCTCTCTGCTATAAATGATTGGGTGGGAAATAATTTCTTAAAATGAAATGAGGAGAAAACTGAGGTTCTATTACTCAGTCCAATTTGGCTTCACAAACACAACCCTCAGATTAAAAAACCTGGGAGTCACTCTAGATTCTGACCTCAATTTTAAAACTTACATTAATAACATGAGTAAAAATACCTTGTTTCACCTCAGAAATATTACCAAAGTAAAACCATTTGTAATACAACAAATGTGGTGCATGCTACAGTACATAGTTGCCCGGATCACTGTGACACACTTTATACGGTTCTTCTAGAGAAATATATTGACAAACTTCAACTCCTTCAGAATGCGGTGGCCAGAGTTTTAAGCGGAACTAGGATGACTCAGAACTCATACATTGGCTCCCTGTGCTCTCTAAAAGATATTTTAATGTCTTTTATTGATCTGCGTGGCTCCCAGTCCGTGCTCAAAGATCCACTTCTGAGAAATGACTAAATGTGCCTAAAGTTAAGCATAAAACCACAGGACAAGCTGTATTTAGCTTTATGGGGCAAAATAATGGACCACATTACCCAAGGATCTCAGAGAGGCAAATACCATGGCCAGGTCCAAGAGGCAGCTCCAATCTTGTTGCATTTTGTATACCCAACTTCCACCCATGTTGCTTTGACTTTCTCCAATTTTATTTGAGATACTGTATACATATATACTATATTTCTATTGTTTTCTATGTCTCATTATGCATATGCCATCCATACACACACACTTTCACAACTGTGAAGCACTGTGAGCTGCCCTGTGTATGAAAAGGTGCTTTATAACTAAAGTTTGCGTTGATATTAATGTGTGTACCGGTGCTGTTGATGTTAAAGTAGCATTACCTTCTGTGAGCTCATGTGTAGGCAGCGTTCCTCCATCTTCCTCCTTCTTTGACACCACCACCACCTCCTGCTCCTCCTCCTGCTCCTCCTTTTTATGCTGTTCCTCCCCTGACCCCGCCTCCTGCTTGGGGCTGGGATCCTCCTTGCCCTCCTCATCGCTGCCCGCGCTGTCGATGCCGTAGCCCTCGTCCAGGGTTAGAGACAGGAGCTGGGGCTTCCTCTTGGGCGTGGGGAGGTCCTGCTGTGACTCCGCCTCTTCCTGTTTCCTCTTCTTGGCCAGCGGGCAGTTCTGCACGCTGATTGGAGGAGAGAGGGACGGCCGGAACCATGAGATGTGTGAGAAAACAGCCCGTTTATTTCACTCCACAGCGCGGGGGGGGGGGGGGATAAAGTGTTACCCAGGGAAAGTGTGTAGTGGGACATGTGGTTCCTGTAAGCTGGACTGGTACAGGCTTGGTGTTGATAAAGGCCTATTATATGTGTGGCTAACCCCAGGCTTACATTACATTAATGGCATTTGGCTGACGCTCTTATCCAGAGCGACGTACAGTTGATTAGACTAAGCAGGAGACAATCCTCCCCTGGAGCAATGCAGGGTTAAGGGCCTTGCTCAAGGGCCCAACGGCTGTGCGGATCTTATTGTGGCTACACTGGGATTCGAACCCCCGACCTTGCCTGTCCCAGTCATTTACCTTAACCACTACGCTACAGGCCGCCCTGTGGCTTCACCTCCGCTCAAAACATGAATAATAGGAAATGAAGACAGGGCGAACACACTGAGCCAGACAGACGGCAGGGGGTTTGGTGTGAGGTGGATGGGGCCAGGACTGCAGTGTGTTGGGTAGGGGGGTGCCGCCATACCTCCGGTGTCTGTTGTATCTCCCGGTGTTGTGTCCTGCACCAGTGCATCCAGGTGTGGGGCAGCTGGGGGTGATACGCAGAAACACACACATAAACACACAGACAAGCACACGGACACAGACAAGCACAGGATTTATATTGTGTTTATATGCTCTGTAAAAGAGCCAATTGCAGTCAAGACTGGGCTTAGTCTGGGCTTAGTTCCACCATTTAACTCAGCAAATTAGCACCAGAGGAAAGAGCAGTATAGGCACAAAAAGATTCCTGCTCTCACCATAATTCTTGTCCCGCAGCTTCTGCAGATGTTGAAAGTGTGAGAAAGGGAGAGAGAGGGGGAGGGAGGGAGGGAGGGAGAGAGAGGGAATGATGTTAAAGATGGATGCTGTAGTTACCACCACAATAATGTGTATAATGTAGACTGGGCAGGTCAGCTTCACTATAAGTTATGAAACTCTCAGTGTTGTCAGCAGTGTTGTGATTTCAACAACAACAACAACATCTCCCATCACAGTGTGCCCATCACCACAACTGCATAAGAAGCTCACTCTCAATGACTCTAATGCTGTTCAGGGCCCTCACAGAACACTCTAGCGCTGTTCAGGGCCCTTACAGGACACTAGTGTGGTTCAGGGCCCTCACAGAACACTCTAGCGCTGTTCAGGGCCCTTACAGAACACTCTAGCGCTGTTCAGGGCCCTTACAGAACACTGTAGTGCGGTTCAGGGCCCTTACAGAACACTGTAGTGCAGTGCAGGGCCCTTACAGAACACTGTAGTGCTGTTCAGGGCCCTTACAGGACACTAGTGCGGTTCAGGGCCCTTACAGAACACTGTAGTGCTGTTCAGGGCCCTTACAGGACACTAGTGCTGTTCAGGGCCCTTACAGGACACTAGTGCGGTTCAGGGCCCTTACAGAACACTAGCGCTGTTCAGGACCCTTACAGAACACTCTAGTGCTGTTCAGGGCCCTTACAGGACACTAGTGCGGTTCAGGGCCCTTACAGAACACTGTAGTGCTGTTCAGGGCCCTTACAGAACACTCTAGTGCTGTTCGGGGCCCTTACAGAACACTCTAGTGCGGTTCAGGGCCCTTACAGGACACTAGTGCGGTTCAGGGCCCTTACAGAACACTGTAGTGCTGTTCAGGGCCCTTACAGAACACTCTAGTGCTGTTCAGGGCCCTTACAGAACACTCTAGTGCGGTTCAGGGCCCTTACAGGACACTAGTGCGGTTCAGGGCCCTTACAGAACACTGTAGTGCTGTTCAGGGCCCTTACAGAACACTCTAGTGCTGTTCAGGGCCCTTACAGAACACTCTAGTGCGGTTCAGGGCCCTTACAGGACACTAGTGCGGTTCAGGGCCCTTACAGAACACTCTAGTGCTGTTCAGGGCCCTTACAGGACACTCTAGTGTGGTTCAGGGCCCTTACAGA
>NC_083773.1:8571135-8576135 GCF_963514075.1 Conger conger
AAAACCTTTTAATTTACAAGGATTATCTAGCCTGTAGTGACAAGGCCGACGTCGCAATTTCGACACATCCAATCGTTATAGGACCTACAAGTCTTCCAGGCAGGGGTTTCTAAGACTTAATTCCAGGCAAAAAACACGGCATCATTTGCCTTTGTCGGCAAGAACGCGTAATATTGACTTACCTTTCCCTCACGAGCCGCTATCAAGGCTAACTCCCCCCACAACCCCCCCCCCCGCCTCGCCCTGACATCATGTCGTAGTATAACGGGAGAATCCTACTAACACACGCACACACACACACACACACACACACACACACACACGCGTGGACTACCTGGAAAGTTCTTCTTCGTGTTCGATTACATTGTCGTTACGGAAGAAGTACTCCATGAAACAATTCTTAACTCCTCTAAGCAGAACTGAACACGGAGAATCCATCTAGCTTTCATATTTCTGTTGAGCCTACTGTATACTGGGGAAATGTTTTGGGTGGACTGAATGCAGGAATAGGCCGACACCGAAGAGCAGGGTGGAATGACATTCATTTAACAAAGCGACCGACAGAGGGTGATTCATTTTCACCCAGGTGATTAATATTTAATATAAGCTACCCTATGCACAAAAGGTTATGTGAATCGCAACCATCATTCGACTCACACTATAATTAGCAAATGTCCGGTAATTTAACACTTCCCCCATGAGTTATAGTAGGCGATAGAAATCTCTCTATGTGACAATAGGGTTCTTTTCATTTATACTCCAAATCTTAGAGTTCCCTTTCAGAAAATGTTGTTTCATAGGAAGATGTACTCATGTCTTCCCCGGGAAAGAATTTTCATTTGTATTTTTTAAGCAAACCGATACACTGATAGCTATTCTTCTTTAAAATTCTTAAAGGAAAAAAATAAAAGAAATAAACCATTGCTAACTTCACAACATGTTTTTACTTTTATTTGGTTGATTTAAAAAAACATTTATTCTATAGATGTGTCATAGCCTAACCTCTGATTACGAAACTCTAATCACACAAGCCATAATCGAACAGAACTGCACAATACATGCAATGTCTGTATTCTCAGACAGGCATCGTGCTGATCAAATAATTAGATGCTGCACGGAGTCCACTGCACGTTCAGTACCGAGGACAGAGACGTCAGCCAGACTCGTTTGGCGTTCAGTACCATGGACAGCAGACGCACTCGAACTAACTCAATAAGGAAAAGTTCAGAACAACGCTACGCTGCCTGAAACCCGAATCTATTAAGACATTTCACTCAGCAGCAATTACATTTATTATATATTATTATCTCTTGAATTTAATAAACGTGAAGTCTGCGATAATTATTTTCCGGTAGATAACTTCGTGTTTGGTTATATCATCAATCGTTTGCATTTCAAAAACGTTGAATAGTTTTACCTTTCTACTGCGGACGTAAATATAATTGTTTTCCTAAAACATTCGAAACGTGCTGTGCACATTCCTTTTATAAACAGTAGCAATGCAGAGAAGGAACATTATGGTTATTGTCCTTGCCCTACTCGGCAGCCACTACACTGCTACTACTAGGCTTACTACTACTACTACTACTACTACTACTACTACTACTACTACTACTACTACTACTACTAATAATAATAAGAAGAAGAAGAAGAAGAAGAAGAAAAATAATTCTAATACTAGTACTACTAGTACTAATACTAATACTAATAATAATACTATTATTATAATTGCTATTAGTGATAGTAAGTCGTAGTAGTAGTTGTAGTCTTAATATCAATAACAATACATTATGAATGTATTAATTTATTTTTATATGTGTGAATATATAAAGCGTTCAGGCCTAAAATCAGTGCAAACGGGTACACTCATCCCTGTTAAATCAACTCTAACAAAGTTTAAATGAGTTCTACAGGGGCCACATGTACTCACTCACAGTAATATATACATTTTCAGAATTTGTTTTACTGGTTTTGCTGCCTACATTTGTAGTCTATATCAACTTAGGCCTACCTCACCACATTAAGTTATTGCATTTTATAGGCATAGTTCATGTTTATTAAATAATATGTTTTAATAGTTAATAATTTAATAGTTTGATAGTTTAAATAATTGCAGTCTCTGCAGATAGTGCATGCGTTCCGACATTAATAATAAAAATTTAAAAAAACTCTGGGGCCCCATTCAAAATTTTACATCTGCTCAGCAGTTTTGAAGAACAACTCTGCAAATGTCTGCATATTTAATGTGTCTCAACTTCTTCGGTTACCAGCTGGGGTTTTCTTTTCAGCTTAGTCTATTCTTATAGCTTCGGTGCAGATGGGCAGCCTCGTCACTCCAGACCGCAATTAGCGACGTGGCTATATTGTGACACGCATTCATGTATATAATTATTACATAAGGCGCCAGCTGAGTCCGCGGCCGGGAGGCCCCGCCCCAAACCTCGTGACGTGCCTGACAGATGGAACCAGGCACGCGCACACACACAAGAAATGTTTTAATAAGCCTCGCTAACAATGTCCCAGAAGTGCTACTCACTAATCCCGAATGGGGGGAAAACTTTCTTTTGGCGTAAAAAAAAAAAAAAAAAAAAAAATCTGGAAAAGATTTGAACACAATTGAACTTTATGAATTTAAATAGGGTTTGAGGAAAACTATTGTCTCGATTTGAAACATAAATATTATTATGGAATGTACACACATTGCAAACAGCATGTTCCACATAATGTGTAACCACATATTCTTTTTTAAATTTAAGCTCTGGAAATAAACTAACCGCAAACACGCGTTAAATGACAGATGACTTGTGTACATATATGCAATTTAAAGACAGTGGAGTTGCACCACGCTGTGCCACCAGCCTACACATGAAACTGAAAACGAAATACAAGTGTATTAAATTTGGAGGTAAAACAAACAAATTAGGGCAACATTTCTTTTACCCTACGTCAGCCTTCTACATTTGCCTTCCTCGCGATACGTAACAAACAACCAATTGCCAACTGTTTCTTCTAATGAAAAAACAAACAAATCTGTATTAAAGTGTGAATGTCCTGGCATTTTAACATCATTAAATACTTTCAATTCCGCGGCGTCCCGTTTGAAACAATCATCACCACAAGAAGTTGAAAAGTTTGAAGACTAACCTAGAAAAGTTCCACACAGCGTCATCTTCGCGGCGTTGTTGTCTCTCCCGTACGCCCCTAACAACTACTACGAAACTTCTGTCATTCATGAAAAAGTTTCAGGCAATGGGGGTTCGTTTTATCCGTTAGAACAGCAGTGTTTCCGGGTGCTGGCTCCCAACCAATCAGAAGCAACCGAGAAGGTGACCCACATCCAATCATGGTCCCGCTCTTCTGAGGGTTAGACAACAATAGGTTCTGAAAAACAGCACAAAGAAGTATGAGTCTTTCTGTAGAAGTCCCTGCGAAAATCTTATTCCGGTAGCTTTCTTCACTTATTATTTAACGGAAGTGATTCGGGTCAATAAATGAATGTTAAAAGTGTGAACATAATGGTTTGGAGTTGTCATAATATTATGGACGGTTAAAAAGATTAAAAAAGGTTTTACAGGAAATACAACCATTACATTATTGCCACTGATAATGAACATTGATATGTATACTTTCTGAACAACTGTGTTTGGAAATAAAGCCCTGAACAAACAAATAAAACAACACTGCATTGTTTTCTAGTATAAATAATTGTCAATAAACACATAAATAAATAATATAGGAGTATGCCAACCCATTACAACCATTAAAGCTAAGATAGCTTACATGGTAACCTATGGTTTTTGTGTTGCCTTTGAAAGACGAATAAACTCCCAAATTTACCGCGGGTAAGCGAGTTGATGGTTGTATTACTGGGGTCGGAAATAGAAGTCAGTCATACTGCCGCTCCTTAAAATTTGACAAATATATATTATAAAATGGCTTATTGGAAAGCCCACTGAGGGCACAGGCACAGCGGTATAAGGCAGGGTACTTTACCCTGTGTGGGTATAGGCACACTCCAGACAAAGGTACCCTGTGGAGAGGGGCAGGTGGAGCCTTTGATCCAGCCCTACCCCTGACACTCTGACCCCTGCCCCATTCATCAGTCAATCAGGTAGTCAATAACACAGCCAATCAATCACAGCCTATTGATCCCGCTAACAAACAGCCACGAGAGGGCCTCATGTAAAGGAGCTATATCCTTTTACACTTTCCATTTGTGTGTGTGTGTGTGTGTGTGTGTGTGTGTGTGTGTGTGTGTGCATGTGCGTGTGCATGTTTGCACTTGTGTGTGTTAATGCGCATGTGTGGGCGTGTGTGAGATTGGTCATTGGTCATATTACCTTCTGTGTGAAGTATGTATCTATGTATAGCCAATTTGCTTTTACAGCAGCCCTACAGTGGGATAGTGAGAAAAAGGGAGAATAACCCAGCCTGGTTCTATAGCAATAAAGATGTGAGGTGAGGTTAGATTTTTTCAGTCTTGATTTCGTAATGGAATGCCTGAAAGAATTAAAGAATTTGACACAGAAACACACACAGTCACCAAAAACAGGCAGGTAAAACTCCTCTCTTCTTCACTCTATCTCTCTCTCTCTATCTCCCTTCTCTATATCTCCTGCTCTCTCTTAATTTTCTGCCCCTATCGCTTCTTTCTCACTCTATCTCTAATTCTGTATCTCTCACTTCCCTCTCTGTGTATATCTGGGTTTGTGAGCAGTAGTAGTGGGTGTCTCTCTCAGTGTGTTTGGGGCTGTGGGTCTCTCTCTCTCTCTCTCTCTCTCTCTCTCTCTCTCTCTCTCTCTGTGCTTGGGGCTGTGGGTCTCTCTCTCTCTCTCTCTCTGTTTGGGGCTGTGGGTCTCTCTCTCTCTCTCTCTCTCTCTCTCTCTCTCTCTCTCTCTCTCTCTCTCTCTCTCTCTCTCTCTTTCTGTGCTTGGGGCTGTGGGTCTCTCTCTCTCTCTCTCTCTCTCTCTCTCTGTTTGGGGCTGTGGGTAAGGTCTCTC